>NC_049204.1:62372881-62672881 GCF_013347855.1 Anguilla anguilla
ACACACACATAACCATGTGCACTCATGCATGCACACACACACACACACACACACACACACTTGACAAATAAGTTGCTCTGACAATGGTGCTTTCATTGCATGGGATGGCTTTGTGTTCCATTTTGGGGAGCTGTGTGCCTCATTTGCCTGGATAAACAGCCATTAGAACAAATGGATTTTAACATGCCGAATGGAAGCGGTGCAAGTTGCCCTGGATCTGCCAGGCAAATGAATAGCAGCTGCACCCACTGCTCATTTTCTGTACACTGAGTGTACTCTTAACATCATCATGCTCTGTGGCTCATCCTGGGTGCACACATCCAGAGTATAGTACCTACTACTACTGCTGCTAATACTACTGCTAATACTACTACTACTACTACTACTGCTGCTGCTGCTGCTCCTACTGCTACTGATACTACTACTACTGCTGCTGCTCCTACTACTACTACTACTACTGCTGCTGCTGCTGCTACCACTACTACTCCCAATACTACTACTCCAATATTGAATGAGTCATTTTCCTTGTTGTTTGCAGCAGCTACAGGTAGTGAGCCAAAACTGAATTGGAAACACCTGGGCAAAGGAGAGGCAGCGACTGCGTTCAAAGCAGATGCTCTCGCGCAGGTGTGCCTCATCCATTAATTATGCAAATAGCATCCCAGCATGCATAAGGTCACATTTAAAAAATCTGGCCAGGCCTGATTGCCTGTGATTATGGCCAGCATCGCTGCACGAGGAGACCTCGGGGAAAAAGGGGGTGATTGTTGTGGAGCCTTTGCCAGTAGCCTCAGGGACCAAAATGGCTGAACTCACTGATGTTTCATGAATCACACTTTCACAAGTTGATGTCAGGTGGATATCCAGGATCGGGATTTTCATGTAGATCAGCTGAGGATAAATTCTAACCTGAGGGTCAGTTTCATGAAGAAGAAAAAACAAACAAACAAACAATAAAAGAAAAACATGGCTCTTCCACCACCCTATTAAGTGACTTCACCTTGGTCTCCTAGTGAATAACTATTTCTACAAGAAACAAGGTGACCTTTCCCCTCTATCAACAAGAAATACACGAGGGATTACAGTAGAAAACAGTCCTTCCTATTAAATGAATATTATAATTAGCACATTCAGACTATGGAAAGGGAATAATACCAAAGAAAAAAAAAATAATAGGGAAACATTTATTTTTTATTTCATTTATTTACTTTATAAAAAAGAAAAAAAAGAAAGAAGAGTACTGATTCAGACTGTCTGGTTGTGCCTTTGAAGCTCTGTAAATGTATCCAGAACAGGTCTAAAGTAATAATACTGCTGGCAGATGCAGTTTCCTGACAATACAGTCACCAAAACATTTTATTTTATTTTTATTTTTTTCTGTTTTTCAGAAATGTGTTTGAAATCCTGGCAATAACACCACCCACTTCAATGTGTATTAACCTCAAACCTTATGCATGCAAATACTTTCCAGCAACCCCACACTGAAGGATTACCATATGATGAATACTTTACGCTTTAAAATGTTCTGAACAAACAGGGACACATTGGATATTCTTGGATGTATTTGACTTATTTTTCTTTTCTTTTATTCAAGGTGTGTTTGACCTCAAGATAATGCACCCCTTCTCAAAAAAAAAGAAAAACTGTTCAGAAAAGAGAATAGAGACCATCAGCTCTTGACACAATGTGCTTATTGTGTATGTTTCAGTGCAGACTGAATTCAAATCCATTTCAAAGTAAGGATTGCTGATTAGATGTGCATGGACAGAATCCTGCGTAACTTAAGTTTAGTGTTTATTCTCAACCTTTGACTCTGCCTTTTGCGGTATCACCTCCCCAGGGGGAACCATACAAGTACCCAGCATGCCTCACCAATTGCATGTCTCAGGTGTAGGACGAAGGGCAGACTGTGCATCAACTGAAATGCAGTAAAATGATGAGAAGAACAGGGAATTGCAAACATATGTATATATTTGCACCCTGTATGCATATACAGTATAATACAGCACGTATAACCGTATTAACCCTTAAGATTAGGATGTGCTTCTGCCATCAAAACCACAGTCTGGCCATTCAAGGGGGTTCTACCCTTCAATGGGGGATTTCATCAAACAAATATGCCATTGTACAACATTGTGATATAACACAAGCACGTATTAATGCTTTTTTAGATTTTTTCAAACCAGGAGAATATAACAGGCATGCATAAACTGGGAGTGACATCACCCAGGTCAGCACTGAATAGCTCACACCATGGGAAAGGTACATGACTGCAAGAGATATATATCATTACAGTGTGGATATTATTCATGTGGTATTATGTGCTGTGATGTTACTGATGTGGCAGTGTGTGTCTTCCATCTGTGCGACTGAGAGCTTCTCTACCTGAGGAGTGCATTGCAGTGAAGTGAAGAGATGATGAACTGTTAAAGGAACATTGAGTCGAGATCACTCTGAGTTATTAATAAATCTCTGCATGCTCCTGATTGTGGAAACAGGAGGCAGTTTTAGCCATTTATATATATATATATATATATATATATATATATATATATATGAAGATATTATGCATTATTATGTTGTCTGGATGCAAGATGAAGCTGTTATAATAGCGGCAAGCAGCAGCAGGTGTCCGTTGTGTGTTACCCTGTTGATTGGTTGGTTTTTAACCTGTTTAAACGTCACTATTAACTTAGTTTTTAAAATTTGACTGCATTCTACTTTCCAACCCAAATAGTTGTTTTTTTTTTTTTTTCAGCAATGCTCCAAACCTGCGCCCACATCAAGTTGTGTAGGAAGAGACGCCGTAACAAATCGAAAAGCACCACACTACCACAAAATAAATAATGTCCAAGTTCGAAGCGGTAGATAGGAAAACAGACAAATGTAGGGGGAAAAAAAACTGCAGCAAAATGGAGATCCCTCAAAACCATTCAGATGTGCAGTGCTGATGTAAAGGCATTGACAGAGTGGAAGGCGCAATAAAATGTATTAAATGTGCTGGATGTCAGTGAAAATAAATGATATTTCACCAAAATGTTATTGGCACCCCTGTTTTCGCTACTTTCTGCATTCCTATCTTAACAAAGTCATCGGTAGTGTTTTATGAGATCGGGGATTTAGGGGGAATCTTTGGCCATTCCTCCATACAATGCCATTCACGTTCCCGTCCTTGGTCAGTGCTTCTGGACTTCTTTCTTCAATGGAAACCACACATTTTCAATCAGGATTCAATCACGTCTGGTGACAGCAGTCATTTTGGTGGTCACTTAACAATTTTTTGGTTGATTTTGAGGTATGATTGGGATTATTTTCTTGTGGAAAATAATAAAAAACTGACTTCAAAGAACTATTCTGGACAACTTATTTTTCAGGTTTCCACTTGTATTTTGGCTTTTGGGTTCTAAAAAGAAGAAAAGTATGCCAGGATTTAATCAAAATGTGTGCAAATAGAAGTTTTACTAACAAATATGTTCAAAAGCACACCAATCCCCAGAGTTAATGAGAGAGAAAAACAAGTGTGTGCTGAAAAATAAGCTATATTTGTATTAAGACAAAGCTAAGCACCTATGCTGATTGTATCCAGGGGTCAGGGAGAGCAAGGTAATCATGTGAAAATGTAATTTAGTGTTTATACCACTTGTCCTGCCTGTGGAACTTCAGCAGCAGTGGAATTCTCAGCAATAAAATGAATCATCAAAAATCTATGTAATTTGGTTTAAAATACTGCTCATGTGAAACAAATCTATGTTCATTTCTCTAAAAATACTTCATAAATAAATAAATTTGAATAATTATGTCTTAAAATGATGCTCAGATTACCCCCCCCCCCCCCCCCCCCCCCCCCCGCCCCCACTGCTCCTGGTCTACCTGGAATGTAGTGCGTCCAATCAACAAATGCAAAATTAATGCTCATATACCTGTGTTTTAGTATTCCAGATGCATAGGTTTGTTTTTCAGGATATGTGAAATGTAAATGGAATTTGCCTTGGAGTGTCTCCTTGTATTGGTTGCTTGGTAACCTTGGAGCTGTATCGTTGTGATTAGGTGGTCATAAACATCAAGCAATTTATGTTCTTTGGACACTTGATTTTTTTTTAGTCTTTATTATTTATTTATTTATTTAAATAAACAGATTTTCCAGTATTTACACCACATAACTTTATAATACAACAGTACACAAAACGTTTGCAGAAGCACAAAAATAAAAACAATAATATAAAAAAAAAATTATGCAAATAACAAATTGTTCAAAACCTCTTCAGTAATCAACTCCTTTCCAAGACCAATAAGGCATGTTCTTTGTTAATAAGAATGTTCAACGTTTTATTTTTTATTTTTTCTCACCTTGGAAGTCATGGAGCACAGGTGTGTCACGTGAGTCCAGTCCTCTGCTGCCTCTGCTGAGCTCTGACACAGGAATCCTTTCATGTGGAAGACCTGCCTGAGGTTTTCAGTGGGTTAGCAAAACGCAGTCCCGGACAGAGACAGAGCGCAAAAGAATGCCTGTTCCTTCACAAAGGGCCAGGAACGCAGACGCAGGCTCCCACAATGCCGATGTGCAGAACCTGGCCACCCGGAAAAATATAAAGCAAATTTACAGCCTGCTGAATTGCTTTTGTCGAACGCATTGATAACTCAGACAAAAGCGGAGCGTATGATTTGTATCACCTCCGGAGGTACGCCGAAATGGCATTTTGTAAGCTGTGCCTAGCACGCGTGAGTACTTACTGAAGATTTGCAACGGGCATTTAGGAGAATCAACAAAGAAATACACATGAAAAAAAAGCTATTACTAATGGTGCGTGCGCCAATTAGCTTTATATTAAAATCTACCGGTGCTATACATCACAGGTCCTCTGTCGCGTTGTTAATGGTTAGCCTTTCTGTTACCCTACGGGCTGGCAGGCAGCGCTAAGAAGGGCCTGTGCCTGGAATGCCTTCATTGTTGTAAGGCTACCATGCTTGCTCAGGGCCTACATATTTCATCAAGTGCGATGATATTCATCAAACACGTGGAAGTCTATTCCCCGGAGGAACAAAAAAAAAAAAAAAAAACTATTTTCGAAGTGAAAAAGCAGAGCAGACTTAAGACATTTAATCATTACAAATGTGGACATATAAGGAATGGCTGGAATGTCAGTAGCGTTTCATCACGTCCTGAATCTTTATTTAGATTTGATCCTTCTGTCCTCCATTACATGAGGGAGAGGGGACCCAGGGAAAGGGACAGTGGAGGAAAATTATCCACGTTATCCAAATTCCGAGAAATATTTTTAGTTCAAAAACAACACGGTGCCACTGATTCCCATCTCTAAGAATAGGAATTTCAGCATGATTTGATTCAAACAAGGCCTGTCAACACTCACCTAAAGAGGTCTCTTCTTAGCAGCTGCACCACACAGATCCGAGTTCCATAACTTAAGGCTTGGTTGTGTGTGTGTGTGCGTGTGTGGGTGCATGTTTGTATGAATGTGTGCATGTGTGTGTGTGTGTGTGTGTTTGTGTGGGTGTGTGTGTGCATGTGGGTGTACATTTCTGTGTGTGTGTGTGTGTGTGTGTGTGTGAGAGTGTGCATATGTCTGTGTGTTTTTGTGTGTGTGGTCCTGCTTGGCTATTAATTAAACATTGAAACTGGTGAATTTCAGAAGATGGGGCATGTGGCCAAGTGGTGGCAGGTCCCCACCAATGAGCCAGAGGATAATGTCAGCTTTGCATTCATAACACAGAACGCATGGCCTACATTTCGCTTCTGACCAATTCGGCCACGTCACACTGACCTTTTCTTCCATGTAATAGGGCCAGTTTCTCTGGGCTGTCACACTGCTTGGGCTTCATATGGATCAGTACACAGACCACTGGAAAAATCAAGGGTCTTACACACACCACACACACTTACACACACACCACACACACATACACACACTCACACACGCACACACTCCTGATTTATATTCTATTCTATGCTTGTGGATATCGGTTTGAATCAGTAGCCGTTAACTAGGTGCCTGTAACAACTCTTAATCACTGTCTTTAGCTAAATATTCACTCTCATCTCTCACGTTTTTTTTTTTTTTTTTTTTGAAGTGCATCGGAGTCAATGATATATGGTGCGTGCAGCTTTGAAAGCTGCAGCTCATTGGTTGTGCCCCCGATCTGGCACGGAGCCCATTGGTTAATGCGTTCACGCGAGGCGAATTGAAGTCCTCCGAAGCAGTAATTTTTGCAGATTGTGCAGTGTTCTCAGTCTCGCGCATTTGTGTAGATTGCACGTGTCATTTTATTCTTGGCATATTTATGTTGAAATAAAAGCATGAGTTGACATTCATGAGTTTGACGTTAATTTGTTCTAGCGCCACTAATTTATTCATCTGTGTGCACTCTGACAGATTACGGTTATGACAGAAGTGCAGTAATTTAAGTAACTCCACTATAAGACGGAAATAAATGACTGCTGTTTTGCCACACACAGCAAACAATCTATTACAGACCACATCCATTACAATGCAATTCACAATATGCAAAGCAAAATTAGATTTGTGTAATATCGCATTCCCATATTTCAGTCATGTACTGTATAAATACAGCTGTAGGATTTTGAAGTAAATTCACTTCAGGGACGACCAGCAACGATAATCTGATAAGAAAATACTTTGTAATGTGCGTTGAAATGATTGCCACCTTAAAACATTCTACGGTATGTTTCTATAACATGTGCATGTTCTTGTCATTTGTGTTAGAATGTAACTAAGTTTGTCAACATTCTGCCTCACTCGATTGCCATGAACTTCAGATAGGTCTCCCTGAAGCGCAACAAGACAAATTGCAATGCCCTTTATCAATAGATGTTCAACCGATCCACGGGGACAATCCGTTATCTAACCTGGTTATTCCCGGTCAGGGTTGTGGGGAGGGGTTTCAGCCTATCCCAGCATGCATTGGGAGGAGGAGGCAAGAATGCACCCTAGGCAGGCTGGCAATCCATCGCAGGGCACACTCACCGTCTCATACCGATGGCCAACTTAGAGTCTCCGATTAGCCTGACCTGCATGTCTTTGGACTATAAGAGAAACGTATGTAGGGGGAAATACCTCCACGAATTGTAGAATAGTGAGGATAGATAATTAACATGTGTCTGTCTTAAGAATCCTCACATGTAAACACCAAGGAATGCACGGGATATAAATATATATATATATATATATATATATATATATATATAGATTACCGCATGCAGTAATCAGATGCAAAAGTATAATCAGTTTCATAATTTAAAAAAAATCAATTAAAAGTTAAATTAAAAAATGAGTCATTAAATCATGATTATGAATTCCAATATTACATATATAAATAATAACCAACATGCGTGAGTTCTTTGAGGTGGAAGTCTCAAGCACTTATCCAAATAAATCAGACCCATAATGAGGTTTAATAAAATAGAATTTATGAAACAAACAAATATCTAAACTAAAATCCTAAATAGGGGAGGATATGAAGTGGATGCTATAGTGTCGCATGTTGGGCGTGTGTTCACCACCACATGTGGTGCAGGGGGTAACAAGGGCTCTTCTTTTGGAGTGACAGTATGAATAAGCTTTTAGCATGCGGTGCTAAATATGACTTCTACTGAAGTTAGCTAATCTCAATGCACCGTAGCATTCTAAATATACGATAACACATCGTATATCAAATGAGTAGATATTAAGGGTACCAAATTAAGGGTTTTATTGTTATTATTGTAATGTGTGTGTGTAATTTTACAAAATTAAAAGTATTTATTTTGGCTCAACCTAAGTTCTGTAAAAGATTTGGGTAAGCATTATTTCACGCTCATGATGTCATCATCCCAGAGTAAGTAAGGATCACTGAATCGGGATGGGTGGGGCTTTATGGACCGTCAATCACAGACATATCCGGATGAAACAAGAATATTTTTGTTTTTATCTCTCAGGAAATATCTATGACTGACGCACATGCCACAGTGACTGACAGTGCAAGATTGGGATCCATCAGGCCCTTACGTTCTCATAATTAATTAATAAGGGCCAAGGTTGGAATTGGTTTTCTTGGTTTTAGGTTTGCTCTTGGCCGACCTAATGCGTCCTTCCAAGGTTCTCATGGAAAGTCAAGAGTTACTGTTTACAAACTGTGAACAAAGTCCACCCGCCTCCAAGTTTCTGTAGCTTTGGGGCCTAGTGTTCGGATGAGGATGAGGACAGTTGGTTTTCTACGTTTTGAAAGATGAGACAGAGAGAGGGACGGCTGCATTTTGTAACTGTAATCCTGCACAAGAATGTTAGCAAGCATATTTTGGTTTCTATTCTCACAGCCTCTTTCACTGATGTTAATTCGTCAGATGGATAATGCCAGCAGTGGGTAGCATGAGGCTAATTTACTGCACATATATATATATATATATATATGTATATATATTTGTCCTCCTCGGATGTTCCCCCATGAGAGCAGATCCAGTACTGGCTTTTATATCTGTCGGCTTTGGAGATTTGAGCTTTGCAGGCGAGGAGGCACTGAAGCCTCCTCTGGGCTTTAATGCCTGAAACACGGTGGCGAGGGGGGGTGGGGGGGGGGTGCAATCCCTATTGGCCTGATTTGTTTCTGCTCAACTGGGGTGATGCTGCCTTTGTTGTTTTTTTTGGGAGGGGAGGGTGGGATCCCGCAGTACTGGACTTACCGTCTCCCCCGGCAGCGGTCTGGACGGTTCGGGCGTCGGCTTCGTCCGTTCGCTCGCGCGCTCGAACCGCGCGTCCGCCCCGCTCGTTCCCGGGGTCCCTTCGTCGCCGCATCCTTTTGATGTGCCTCGCCAAGGAACACGTTCCGCTTCCCCGTCCAGGACACAAAATGGACGCTGAGCGCGTGCGATAAGTCTGTCGTCTGTCGTGGGGCTAAAACCCAACCCCGTTTATAAATCCATAGAGAGGGGGGGGGGGGGGGGGGGGGGGGGGGGGGGGGGGGTTGGGGGAGAGAAAGAGTGTGAGAGAGAGAGAGAGAGAGAGAGAGAGAGAACGTGTGGCTCAAGAGTTATTTTCATGCCGGCAGGGGGACAAGATGTCTTGACGGAAAAATAGCATCTTGTTCCGTTGCTCCTTCCTGCTTCCTGCCACAGCACCTTCCCCCCCGGGCCTGCCCCCCCCCCCCCCCCCCCCCCTCCCAACCGCCTCTCATTCCCCCTCATCCCCTTCGCTGTTAGTCCCCAAGCGTCGTGGAGTTCTCCCGCTTCTCTGTGATTTATGCAAGCAGCATTTTACCACTTTTCAGAGCTGGCACACATGCCGGTGAATGGATTTGTTTGCAGGATCTGTTCTGCCCAAAGCTACACCCCCCCCACACCCACCCCACCCAACACCACACCCCCCACATGTTCCAGCTAACAGCATTCAAAAAGTCTCCACGGCATTTGCTGACAAGCCAATGGAATTGTGATGTGAGAAAGCTGGTGCTCGATGCTGTAAAGGCTTATATCTGCACAGCTTCGACTGCAAAGTCGACATCGTATAAGAACTCCCATTGTTTTTCATGCAAGCACGGAACCTGACTGCCATCTAAAGCGACTTCCTATTTCTGATGCTGTGTATGCGTGTGTCTGTATTTTTATTACTGGATTATTTGTGAATATAAAATTGTTCTAAATGATCGAAGAGATTAATGCATTTTTCTCTCTCTCCCCTCCCCTCTATCTCTCTCTCTTCCTCTCTCTCACACGTGATTCTGTTTTTTTTTTTTCTTTTTAAGACTCTCATGACAGCTTGTCAAAAACAACATAAACAAACCCTTACAGGACCGGTCACTGACCAATCAGTCAGCCATGTTGGCCTGTCAGTCAATCATATCAAGCAAACCACGTCCTTCACTGCTAGTCCAAAGCCAAGACTTTTTTTTGGCCTATGTATTCTCAGTAAGAGCCAACTAAACCCGTGAATCACTGTGGCTGCTGGTCACCCCAGAAATGCGATATAACTGCTGGCTATTTCACAACTCTGCTACAGTGCATGGCTCTGACACTTTGGATGTTCTCTTCACAGAACTCTCATGGAGCAAAATGCGCCTGAAATAATGGTTTTCGATATCTACCCAGTCATGTCCAAACGAGATAAAAGCAGCTTTATAGCATAGCACCTCTGGCATAAGATGAGCCTTTTTTTTTTTTTTTTTGCCAAAGCGGCGCACAATTTCTTTTTGGTTCTCTACCAATCCCTTGCGGTCGGCAGGCTTTCTCTCCAAAATGAAAGAGCGCTGGCTGGCTACCTCACGCCAAATTCTCTGTGCCACCCACTCACCGTACCCCAACACATAAAGAGGGGGAGAAGGAATGCAACTTTTTCCATACCCATCTTCCTCTTGTCCGTGACGTTCCCTTAAGGATTTGCTGCATGGAAACAGAGAAGAATTAAAGATAATCTTTTTCTCTCTTTTTTTTTTGTTTGTTTAAAACAAGCAAAACACAATTCTTTGTACTCATTATCCTCTTTTCAGAAGGGTAGCTTGTGCCGCACTCAGTGCGGATCAGGCTAAGCTTTTGGATGTTCGGATGGGTGACTGGAGGCTAAATCTGCAGGCAGTTTCCAACTCACTTCAATCTTCAGTAATTCTCCATTCTCTAGTGAAGGAATCGCTGAAATAGTTATATGCACATAAGAATAATAATAATTACAATAATGTTTGTGTGTGTGTGTGCGTGTGTGTGTCGTGTGTCTGTCCATGTGTGTGTATTCTGTGCCTTGGATTCTGTTTGTTTAGTGTAGTTTATTTCTCCACCATCATTATTACCGTTTTTTTTTTTTTTTTTTTGGAATTTTTTTTTGTATTCTTTCTGGAGTTTCCACAAGTACATGATCCCCTGTGTCTCTCAGTCCAAAATCTTTTTTGAACTCATTGTCTGGTGACCTGTGACCTCTTCCCTAAGGGTGGGTGGGGGGGTTGGGGGGGGTTGTTGGTAGACCGTCCATAAGGTTAGATAGCAGTTACATTTTAACAACTTTCTAGCAAAATCCAGACACAATTGTATGCGTTTCTCTGATAGGTTGCTCAGCTGGAGAGAACATAGTGCCTCTAGGTATCCTATGCATCTCCGACCAAGCATGATGTTGCAGGCTCGCTCCTGTATGCATTATAGCTATATGACTTGGTTTTTAGCCCGGGAATCCTGCCAGATTGGGACTGCATATTCCAGGAAGGGCCATTTACACACATACTGTACATGTTAATGTAGGTCCAGTTCAGTGAAAATTGTACTTGAAATCAGGTCTTCTGACAAAATGATGTGCTTCACTCCAGCACAAAGCAGCTTCCTTTCAAAAGAAAGGAAAACTGAGTTTTGTAACGTGATCAATACCACTAAGCAGCGGGTGGTAAATTAAGCCTTTGAATTTTATGCGATATGATTTTTAACGAGTGTCCATACAAATCATACTGTATAGAATGATATGGTACCAGATTTAAACACGATTCTGCCTTCGCTTGCATTTATTACCAATTGGAAATGATTGAGTTAAAAATAAAAAAATAAAAGATTTTTATTCATCTCAGGTTACAGTGGAGGAAAAATAAATAAATAAATGAATAATGGTTGCATAATGTATCTGGAACATAACTCGATGTGTGAGCAGGTGGGTTCTCCCTGTAATACTCCATTTTGCCTGAATGTATTGACATGCACTGTGAGGGATGTGATAGAAAGAGAAAAGAGAGAGAGAAAAGGGCCTGAATTATAAATAAACTCACCAGAAATAATCTTCAACAAGATCTATAGCCCTCAAAAAATGAAAAAAAAAAAAAAAAAAACTCTTTCCCTAGACAGTTTTCCAAAGAATTTCTCATCACTGCTAGAAAAGATTTTGAGTACCGGATAGGGGTGTGCACAAACACAAGACTACCTGTGTCTCTACCTACAGCAGTGCATCTGTTCATCCAGTGCAATGATCGTTATCTGCATTGGAAACAAGGAGGGGCATCTACCTAATTGCCCAAGGTACAGTATCTGTCTATTTTACGGGGGCTATTTAAAATGCTGAGAAAAAATACTTAAAGAGTTAAAAGACATAAAGAGCATTGCCTGCTATCACATTGGCACTTAAAAGTGAAAGATCAATAACCTGAGGATTGTAATGGCTTAAAAATAAATAAATAAATGTAATGACATTGGATAGCAGCCTAATTCTTGTGACTGAAAGCCCAATTTTCCTGCTTTACTGAGAACAAGAAATTAATGTCCATTATATATATTTATTTATTTATAATAACATTACCTCTGGTTGTTCAAAAACACCATTTTTGTCACCCCAAAGTGACGTGACACAAAACCACAACTGTGCTTCAGAACTCAGCTAATTCACTCACTGCTAAAGGCTATCTTAAAGTAAAAATAAATGCTTAAGCATATCAAATTGATCTCTGCACCTAGCATACTGAAAGTGAGAGACAGTTATGTGTTTTGGTTACAATTTGTGAAAGTAAGTATTGTATTGGATTTGAGAACTGGCAATAGAGAAGCATGTTGAAGGAATAAACATACTTCCACTATGGCTTCGTTATATTAGTGTCGATGGATTGTCTTCTCTTCTGATAAAAGAGAATGTCTCAAAAGAGATACAAATCAAGCATGTTATTCACTGAAAAGTACAAATGGAAGTGACACAAAGGTGATCGAACTAGACAGCACAGCAGATACAATATGTTAATAAATGAATGAATGAATTAAATTCTATATTATGGACACTCAGCTAATATGTTTTGTAATTAAATAGTAAATAGTTCATTTATAAAAATGCATGTCTAGCTAGATGTGATATCTTTTTTTTTTTATATCCTAATGCTTTCTTCTAATATTTAAATGAAGCCCCAGCAGAAACATTCACTAAATAGCGTCATTAAATTGGGTCCAGTAATTATACTGCTGTTGATGGATGCTGTCTATTGCTCCGCTTTTCAGAGTCCTTTTAGATGACGTTGGTTTGAAGTTCATTTCAGGTTTCTGGAGGTAGGCGTCGGCCATGTTCTGGGGTCACCGGGCATCACAGTGATAATCTGAAGCCTCAGAAATAGTCTCATTAACCTTCCTGCCTCAGTTGCCGACCCCACTTTTACTATCAACCTTCATTTGATGTATAAAAGTGTGCCTTTTAAATAAAAATAAAACTCTTCTTTTTTGACTTGTACAGTGGGACTTGTACAGCACTTAGTTTTCTGAATATATTACTCACCCTATATGTCTGACAGGGCCCATTGAATACTGTTCATTAGCTGATTACCTCTATCTGGAGGGTGTGTATGAAATTCAGGATTTAACACCCTTCGGACAAGAATTGTCTCATTGTTTTATTGCCCTGCACTGCCCGGCAATTCACTTGCAGCTCAGTCAAGCATTATGCAAAGATTCAGCTAAATTCAAACTGTATTAGGCGATGGCCTAATACAGCCCCAATTAAACTGTCATATAAAATAAATAAATAAAATAAAATAAAATAAAAATGGTACTTTTTAAACTGCAACTCATAACCAGTATGTATTGGTTGATTTAATTATCTCCATAATTGTATTCATTGATGCTGAATGCAAAAAAAAAAGACCTTGGTTTGTTTGAAAGTGGCTAACCGAATATTTTTTCAAAAGTGCTGAACACTCTGGACAAGGATGAGGGAGGAGTATGAGCAGAAGCTCAAGGTTTTCTTCTTTTCAGTAAAATCTTCCGGATGAATCTATCATGCAGTCCTTATTTTGTCTGGTCACAGCAAGTTATTTATTTATTTATTTATTTATTTATTTATTTATTTATTTATTTATTTATTTATTTATTTATTGATTGATTGATTGATTGTCATTTCTTTATTTTATGAAAATACATATTTTCATGACAATTAGACAATAAAATATAAGATACGATTAGTATACTTTCTTGCAATAAGAGGCACATTTCGGTGCTCACACAGATGTTTGTATTGACTGAGTGGCTAACAGCCTGGGGAAAAAGTATTGTCTCCACGCTATTGCAGTGAGCTTTGGGATATACCACAGAAAGAGAAATGACCACCCAACTATCTCAGGCAAGAACACCATTCTGGGCTTGACAAATGACTTTACAATTGAATTGTCTCATCTCAGCTGAAGAAGAAAAAGAAAAAATGAAAAAAGCTTTCCACCAAATTATGCCTTTTCTCAATGGAGATCCTTTGAAGTGAAATATTCAATGGAAGTGAAAGGAGATAGAAATGCAGTGGGTTAAAAAAAAGTGGAGAACAGATTTCCCATTGATGATGTGCAGTTATATAAAGCTTTATGGAAATGAAATGGGGAGGCTTAGAATTGGATTCCTTGTACTCAATTTGGAGGGGAGAGGCAGGAACTGTGGTGAGGGGAGGTAGAAATAATATCAAATCGATTTTATTTCTCTAGTGATTTTTACAGATCTGTGAGTATCAGAGAATAATAAACCCCCAGGGCATGATTATGGCGAGACGTGAAACCCAACGTCCCCGCAAACCTTCCACCGGCATTAACCCAACGTCCCCGCAAACCTTCCACCATCATAAACCCAACGTCCCCGCAAACCTTCCACCGGCATTAACCCAACGTCCCTGCAAACCTTCCACCATCATAAACCCAACGTCCCCGCAAACCTTCCACCATCATAAACCCAACGTCCCCGCAAACCTTCCACCGGCATTAACCCAACGTCCCCGCAAACCTTCCACCATCATAAACCCAACGTCCCCGCAAACCTTCCACCGGCATTAACCCAACGTCCCCGCAAACCTTCCACCATCATAAACCCAACGTCCCCGCAAACCTTCCACCGGCATTAACCCAACGTCCCCGCAAACCTTCCACCGGCATTAACCCAACGTCCCCGCAAACCTTCCAACAGTATAAACCCAACGTCCCCTCAAACATTCTAACAACCTTCTATCAAGTCTCTGTCTGCTGTTTAAAACTTTAACATAACTCTCACCATAATGCAGGCATAAAAATGCTGAAAGGCACCGGATTGTATTGCCTCAATGGAGTCATTGACTTGTCTCATTCACCTCAGTACAGAACATCCTTAAAAACATAAGCTCTCTCTCTCTCTCTCTCTCTCTCCTTTTTTTCTCAGGTTGTGTTACTCTGATGCTTGTTCTTGGCCATCCTCCCAGATAGCACCATTGTATTGTCTGCAGGCGTGTTGTCAGGCCTGCATGGAGACAGATTGCATTAAAAAAATTCCCACACCTGAAAGACACTAGCCCGACTGATCGGTTCTATTCTGACCCCCGCCTCCCCCGTTCTCCTGCTTAGCCCTTTGTCAAACCAGCAGGGAAAGAAAAGTGTAAATTTTTATTATTTTTTTTGTTCCCACAGTCTAGTCTTTACTTTAAGCCCTAAGCTGTTACTCTCTGTTTCCTGGTGTCTCCTTTACAGGTCTGCTTCAGTTCTGTTTTTCATTTTCTTTTTTTCCCCATTGTCATGTACATCCTACCATTTCAGGAACGCGCCCCGTTGTTAAATTATTGAAAGATTAAATGGGACATGGGCAGAGAGTTGAGCCGAGAGAAATGAATCAGTCTCTGCTTCCCAGGAAGTTGGCTGGCTCGTTTTTTTCTTCTTCTACTCCCGCAGATCAGTTTGCTGAGTGCATGCTGGTAGACACCGACTGAACTCGTACATTTATTGTTTTGTGAGTGCCGCCAAAGAATTGAAAATAGTTGCTCAGATAGGAAAGTCTGCACACACATAGGATCAATAACTGTGTACTTGTTTGATGGTTTGGTAATGGCGGTCGATCACTGGCTTTTGGAAGAGGCGTAGTGTCAGATGTTTCGTTGTTGCCGGTGCTACATTATTTTTTGATGGTTTTTGGAGATTATTTCTGGTGAAAATTACACATTAACATATTGAATATATGTGGTGTCACTGCCTCAGTTGGCTTGGGGATCGTCCTCCACGTCTGTGTGGGAGCCCTGGGGAGAGCCACTGGAAGTCAGTGTTGAATACTGACTAATCCAGACAGCCTCATTGTAGATGCATAACCATGGCTCAGTCTGGACTCGGAGCAGTGACGTAATTTATAATTTTGGCGATGGCTATGATGGGTATGCTTTCACTCAAGGATTAACCTTTTAAATAAACAGTTGTTTTATTTTACTCATAGCACAGATTGCTGTTTGTGTAACGGCAGAGTTAATCACTGACCCCCCGCACTTCAAAGAAATTTAGGGGGAAAAATATATGATGAATGAACAAACCTTTAACCAGTCAAGAAGTCATTAACTCTCAGGGCACTTGGATATAGTGGCAAGTGGCAAAGACGGTTTTGTAACTCATGATTTGCTTTGCTGTGGAGATTGATAACATTAAAAAAGGTCAAATAAATGCCATAAGAAAGCCAGCATCTTATGCATAAATCTATTTAATATCTAATTAAAGGGTTTGCAGAACAGAAAGAAAAAAAATGCTTGCAATTTTACACGAGACATCTTATTATCAGCTAGTCATAAGGATATAATAAATAATAATATATACAGTGGAGAATAAAAGCGTGAGGACACTATAACTGATTGTGTTAATTATTTATCAAGGGCCGATGCAATTATGATATTCATTTCATACATTATATTTGACACATTTTGAATTCAGAGATTCTCGTCTGAACTCCCCTGTCGTGAGCAGGTTTTATTTGAGCATTCACAGCCTCTCTGTTAGCTTAAACCAGTCTGTCCATTCTCCTCAGTCGTCTCCCCAGAGAACTTCTCCTCACTGGATGTTTTTTTTTATTTTTATTTTTGGCACTATTCTCTGTAAACTCGAGAATCTGTTGGGCAGTGTGTAAAAATCCCAGGAGGGGGAGCTGTTCCTGCGATGCTGGAACCGCCACGTCTGGCACCAAGTGCCATACGATGCTCAGAGTTGTTTAGATCATGCTTAGATCACCCATTCTAATGTTTGGTTGAAAAACAACTGAATCTCTTCACCATGCCAGCATGCTTTTTGTATTGAGTTGCAGCCAGACATGTTGTTTGGAGAAGCAGGCTTCTTACATTAACAAGCAGGTGCACCTAACAAAATTCCCACTCGGTGTATATACAGTATGTGTGTGCGTGTGTATATATATATATATATATATCACCAGGGCCCAATTATCAAACCTGCTATTATTATTGTTTTCTTAATCTTCAAAATATTACATTTATGATAATATGTTCCTGACATTAGCATCATGCTTTTGTTTTCATTATCACAAAACTACATAATTGCAGGAGGTGCTTGAGATATGCAAAATCAATCAAACGTGACATTTAGAAATGAGAAGGGAAAATAACACAGCGATCCCAAGAGGAGTGTGGGAGCTTCATTTGGCTAATACCAAGGCTCACAGCTCGTCACATCTTCAACAAAGGGCTTTTAGATTAAACCTTTGTAGCAAGAGAAATATATATTTGTCGGCAGATAAATAGGTGGATTCATCAACAGCGAATTTTCATAATCTTTGGAGCAGATAGGAATATTGAGTTATGCAGTTTCTCAGTGATTAACTGCTTAGTGATTAATTTATCACATCTGAATAATATACTCCAAAGGAAAGAAAAAAATTACCATGTTTGTACAGTTTCATTTAATCCATGGGTTCTCATGCCGTGAGCTGATGACAGTCCATCGACAACAATCTGAATTTTAATTGAATTAATAAAGGAAATCTCATGCACATTTTCAAAGTGAATTAAACAATATAATCCATTCATGTGACATGTTGTGTAATTTGTGTTTAATCATATGAGCTCGTATTAACCTTGAGAACAGAACACGTCGACAGAAACTAACAGGCAGTGGTACTCATTTCATTTCTTAAACCCTCAATTAGACGACAGCACCTAAAAATAGCATTCTCTTAAATGATTGCTTTTATCTGATTCCGCGTACACTGCTGTAACACCTACACCATTGTAGACTCTTCACACTTTGATACAAAAAACCCCCAGCTTGATCAGTAAAACCACTAAAGATAACAAAAGAAATATCAAGGCAGTCCCCTTTCTGAAGGTAGGACTGAAATGGACACCCCAGGTTGATGATTATAGGATTTTATATTCCAATAACTGTCTGCAACAAAATCAAACAATGGCTAATACTACACTGGTGGTATTGATATTGCTAGAAATCCCCCTCAGAGATGTAAGCAATCAATCTGCTATTTGTTAATAAATGTCATTATTATGTTATTATGCATCGTTTCCATTGAACTGAAAGCATTTCCTTAAGCATTTGAAAATGAGCATTTCTATGCACGTAAATAAAATTTCAAACGCGGAAAAATGTCTTAACTTGCAAACAGTAAAAAAGGATCTCAATTAGACACTCCAGTGCCGAGTAAATGACTTAAAAGCAAGCTACTACTGCCCTCTCTAAGATCTGCCCTTTCTGACTTTTGCCCTTGCTTGGAAACCATGTATACGTTACAGTGACCATGCAGTGTTGAGTTCTTCAAGCTCATTTACATAGTTTCCGAACACAGCTTATGGCTTCCGTCTAGCTGAAACTATGGCTTAGCTATTCTACAGCACACTGACTAACTTTCACTTTGCGTTTTGTCATAGCACACGAGCGAAAGCTTGGTGCACACTTTATTGGAGCTTTCTTTATAGAAAACATTTTTTTTATTGGATTTATTTTTGGAGTTTTTCAGAATATATATGTCCTGTATGTTTACGGAGTGAGGCTCCCATAAGATCAGGGGATTTGGTCATTTTGGTAAATGTGTCAATTATTCCAAGCCATGTCTGCACTCTGTATGACTTTGGAGATAATGGGGTTTATTTAAGCCTGGGGGAATTCTTACAAAATGGCCTGGATTTTAAGTGGGGTTTAAGGGGTTAAATGTTTTGCCTTAAACTTAAATGTGTTATTAATTTAACATTCTAATGTTAATTTAACAATAACTACTGGTATTTGAAAAGAATATTCTAGAACACTGACGTAGTTAAGTTCATTTAGGTACAGTTATTCACAGTTATGGCTGATTTCTTTTGACCTCCAAATATGTTCTGTTACTAACAGGGATTAGATCACATTAAAAAAAAAAAAAAAGCAGAATCAGAGATGTTTTATTTATGGTTAGAATAAACATCTACTTAATGTTGAAATGATTTGCATAGGGCATAACACATGCACTTTGTATTCCTAAAAAAAAAAGGTTCATTTTAAATCCATGCCAAGGTTCTCTGACACGACAACAATTGAATGTTCTCAATTTAAAGGACACAATTGAATATGATGATGAAAAAAATTGCTAAATTACTTTCGTTTTTCCCCCAAAGGAACCTTGAAGAGCCGTTAATATTTTCTTGTCTTAGAGTGCTGACAGTGAGCGAGGCTGGCTAGTTTGGTTGTACCACCGACAGTCTGATTGACTAGTGGGGTCTTTCCACAACCTTTCTTTTTTTTTCCACATGAGCGATTCTAGGCATTCCTTTAATGCCAGATCACCATCAACATTATGTTACATTGCATTACGTTACAGGCATTTGGCAGACGCTCTTATCCAGAGCGACGTACAACAAAGTGTATAACCAAAACCAGGAACAGGTGTGTTGAAAACCCTAGAGAGAAGTACAGTTTCAAGTGCAGGGAACCACCGCATAGTTTAACTTGGACACTCTAGGTTAATCTGATTAACACAACAAAAACTGCAACAAAGCAGTCTATGCAAATAAAACAAACAATATTTGAGTAGGCAATAACTAAGTCAACTAAGATAAACAGCTTACCTAGCTACAACCCTAAGATTATATAGTCAATTAGAGACTACAGGGAGGTAGGGAGGGATGGGAAGAGGTGCAGCCTGAAGAGGTGAGTCTTCAGTCGTTGTGTCCCATCTCCCCTTCCAAAAAAATAAGCAAAAATACATATAACTCTCACGCTGCTATTTACACAGACATTAGAAAAAGAAGAAAAAAAAACATCTGTGTCAAGAGTTCAATGTAGTTGGATCCATGAGATACAAATGATTATTATGCATCTAGAGCAGCATAATTATGACTTACCACTCATATGTTTGAGCCATCATATTTTACAATGCGTTGAATTTTCAACAACTAAAAGTATGCTCTGAATATATATTCTCTTGTGCCAAACATTATTCTTGATCATGTTCAGAGTTCAACCAGGGCTAACGCTAATATTCACAATACTTAATGTACAAGCCATTAATGAGGTACAGCTCTCAAAGGCCTCATTGAAATATGATTTTAAAAAAATGATTGACCAAGGTGAACCCTGATAATGACAGTCATTTGGGCAGTTATATGTGAATTCTGAAACGTTGGTTGCAGTCATATGAAACACAAAGCCATGCCTTTCATAATGGGAAATAGGTGGGCATGCATATTGCCAACCACTGAACCAGAGCCATTTCAAACAGAGCCATGTTTATCTGGTACCAAGTGCTCTCAGGGTGCTGCATACTCTGCATCCAGCCCATCAGAATTGAAATCATGGGAATGAAGCTCTCATGAGTTCTGTGAGGACTGCACTTCCGTGAGGCTTTTAAGTTGTCCTGTGATAGCTGTAAGTAGGGCCGAGTCTCAAATGGCTCGCTTGTGCACTCATACCCTATTCACTGCATAGTGGGTAACCAGTGTACTACACTGCACAGGAAGTGAGTGTATAAACAGCAGATATGTTTTTGGGGCATCACTTCTTCATCTTCCCACTCCACAGCCCAGTGAGGATCGGTCGCACAATTTTACAACAACAACAAAAAAAAAAAACTCTCTGACAAAATGTCATTGTTTTGTTCCTTCACTTGATATTAGCTGGCAAAGTTGGAGAGCAAGATAATCCTCAGCATTTGCAAGATTTCTCTTTGTACAATTAGACTGTTGACAAATCAGCTTTGCTTCCCCCAATAGGCACATTTGTACTTTTTTTTGTGATTTGAGATGCAAGACCTTTTAAATTAATTAACCCTTTTGAGGGGTTAGGGAAATTATTATTATTATTATTATTATTGTCTAAGTCGGTGTTAGTGAACTCAACTAATTCCAAGTAACCTGCAGTGATTGTTACATCAGCATTAGAATGTTCAGTTAAAAACATTCTAATCACATGGTCTCTCAGCATTGGGATTGAATATTAAATGATGTGTATTTCCTCATAGTGTTCACTGTGAAAACGGGGTAAACTGAATGAAAACAGCAGTGTTAATTAAGGCCTGCCATGTAGGCTTCGGCCTGTACTTCAGGGGAAAAGCTTGTTTTCTGTAAATGCAACTGCTCTCGAAACTGCATTCATTTTCTAATTACAACATGTGAAAAATCTTGAGAGAAAATGGCACATTGCACTGTATAAGATTATGTCACTTATCTATACTTATCTGTTCAAATACAAATAAGTAAAAAATAAATAAAGGATATTGAGAAATACAGTATGCTATTCGTATCTCAAATTTCTCAGCATTTGCAGACACAAAAGATGCACCAGGCTGTGATACTTACTGGAGACTTCAGACCACTCAAGTGTTTTGTTCTCGGGTTGTGTCCGTTCTTTGGGTGATTTGCTGTGTCAACATGTTACGGATGATGGTCTGTTTTGCCCCAGATGTAAAACAAACTTGCTTATAGCAGGAAATGATCTAGTTCTCCCTGCCATCTGTCAGAATGTGCTGCTGCTTCGAAGTAAGGCATCAACAATTCATATTAGACACAAACCCCTGCATTAATTCTTCATAAATTATGTTCATGCTCTTGTTTCACAGTGAATATTAATAAATCACAAAAATAAATAAATAAATAAATAAATAAGCCTCAAGAGTCTTATGTAATGTAATTCTGCTGACTATTAACTAGTGCTGTTCTTTGTCCTTGAAACAAATATTTTTCTGTCTCTTTTTTGTATATATGTTTACATAGAGAGGTATTCTTGTTTGTTGAGCATTGAATAAATCAAATTAAATGTCAGTATTACTTTGATTCTCTGCAACACAATCCCCCTATTCAAGTTACATATACTTTATATGTATTTAATCATTCATTTTATAAATATAAGTTAAGCTTTTTCCGCTGTTTTTATGTCAGCATTCGACCAAACGCATCAGCAGTCCAACTGTGTATTGGGAGGGCTGTACAAAGCTAAACTCTGGCAGAACCAATCCAGTTTGTGCCCAAGTGTGTCATAGACCCATTTGGACCGAACAGAAAAGGGTGTCTGTTTCACAATACACGTGGCTTGATTTATTTATTTGTTTGTTTGTTTTGTGTGAAATGTACATTTGACTTGCAAATTCCTAGATTATCGAACAATGCATCCAGGAATTTAAGCTGTAGTTACGTGTTTGAGTTGCATGCTTCACAAAGGCAAGATTATGGAACGGTGATACTAGTTTTAGGGAAGGGTGATATGAGTTTTTAGACTAGGTAATATTAATTTTAAGAAAAGGTGATACTTGATGGTAAAAAGGTAATTCAAGCCGTTTGAGCTCCTAAAGTCCCATTTTTGTCTGTCTTGAAAACCAGATATTGTACATCCAGGTATTTGTATGTCAGGTGTAAAGCTTACAAGAACGTGTGTACATTTCACAAAAAATAAAAGAATGTGTGAAACTGATCTTCTTTCAGTCACGTGTCTTTCGCTCCCGGGCTAGTTACATGACCTAGTTAGAGATGAAAACGAAAAGCTCGTTTCTCCGTCTTGGTGGCCTGCATGCTCTTACAGTCTTGGTGGAACAGTATCCATTGTGGTTCGACCCAGTGTGGTCTGTGGTCTTTGCACACACACACACACACACACACACACACACACACACTGTATATGGACACACGCACACACACACACACAAACACACACACACACTGTATATGGACACGCACACACACACACAGAATGTGGACGGAGGCAGTATACCGAATTTTAATAAGACCCTTTGGTCAATTCAAATCACAAATTGTTGATAAGGTTCAAGTCTGTAGACTGAGGAGGCCTTTGTAAAACATTAAGGTTGTGATCAGTTAACCATTTGATTTTGAGGTTTCATGCTTCATCTTTGTCATGCTGAAAGATCATTTAATGACCAAGTTTCAACTGCCAGGGGAGGGTGAACCATTTTTTATTTTTATAATTTTTTTTTTTTGCCACAAAGTTTAGGTATGTGCAGGATCATGATTCCATTGTACTTGACAAAAGCCCCAGGAAAAGATGCGAAACAAGCCCGTAACATCAACGATCCCTCGTCATATTTCACCATAGGTATGCCGTCCTTTTCAACAAGTGTCCTTCTGAAACCAAACCCATTGCTGGTGTGCACAGCAAAAAAAGGCTTGATTTTGCATAACACCGCATTCTAATGCTGAACACACTCAGTTCCTATGCTAAAAACACCGAATTCCAATTGTACAGCTGTATAATATTTGTGGGAAACTAAGCTGTATTTCATTTAAATGAATTCTCTAACATTTCATTTTTGCTGGTTACTTAGTGACACAGCTTCATTAAACCCAGCTGCATGGCAAACCAACATGCAGATCTCTGCTCAGTTAAATTAAAACCTTTATGCTCATTGCTAGTGAGAAGAGTAGCTAGCTAGTCGGCAAAGGCATGTATTCCATCATCAACTGACTGGACGGTTAACTAGACGCCTGCTTATCTAGTAGCTACAAAGATATTGTTTTTGGATTCTGACAACAGTGCACTAGCTCTAGCAACCTCCTGTGCTGTTAACTTACAATTAAAACCAAAAATACTGAACAATGCCTAGCTAATCAGTGACATTAACTATATTTAAGAGTAACCCAGCTAGCTGCTCGCAGTTTCCACTCACCACTGTTGAGCTTAGCTGCCTAGTAATACAGCTGTCAGACCATGGGTCCCGATCTGAACCAATATTAGACCGGGGGATTCCCCTTGGAACCAATGCGTAATCATTTTCCAAGTCGATACCAACTTATACAATTGTGCGTGAGGAAATCCACTGTGCTTCAGAATCAGAAATCAATGTGTATAATTGTGCACGGTGCAAGGGTACAGTGAAGTTAGTGCCACCGGTTTTACTCAAGGTAGAAGAAACTGCTGAGTCCAACTTATCATTTGCCTCAGCAGTTTGAGTGGAATCCTACTGTATGTGGATAAGTGGATTATGGGCTGTGTATAACAGTAAGCTCTCTAAGTTGGCCTGGATAACAGGTTTCCGTTATGCAAATATTATGTATTCTTTTTAGCCCATCTTCCTCAATGAGGCTACCTCGGAGCTTCAAAGACAACTTCCCTCTGGCGTTTCGATGCCGCTTTGTGTTGCTCGGTTACCTTCGAAACGGCGGAATGTGTTTACGATGCGATAGGAGAACCGCCGGTCGTTATAAAAGAAAAAAAAGAAAACCCAAATAAATGACCTGCGGGTAAAATCCTCCATTCTCACTGAAAGCCGGGGTGTGGTAATTGCGGTGGAGTGTGTCAAACCCAGTCAGCGCTTCGGCTCCAGAGAGCGTTTGATTCCTCGGTTGATTTTTGCAGGACTCTGTAATGCCAGGCCAACGGGGGGAACGGGGGGGGGGGGGGGGGGGGGGGGTTGGGGCGGAGCTAAAATAAATTCGGACTGACTTGCGACCCCGAGTCGGGCGTCGGCGCTGCTTCAGTGGAGTGGTTTATCTCCCGGCCCGCTTATTAGCAGCATTAGGGCGTCCGGTTCCATGGCTGAAGATCTGGGGCTAATCTACATCGGTGTCAGCCTGCTGACGAGACTCAAGGACTAAGCCCCAAACTCCTCGTGTTTGGGGGTCATGTAGTTGTCAGTGGTGGATTAGTCATGCTGTAATATAATTATTTCCCTTTCTTTTGTAAAGCTTTGTGATTGAAGTTTCATTTTTCCAAGTAATGCACACTCTACTGACAGCACCCCATTCTGTTTCCTGATTGGGAACAGACTGAATAAAGAATGACATTTGTACATAATACCAGCAGCGTATTTTTTTTATTTTTTATTAGACGGTATATCATTACTGCAGATGAATGAAAATCCACCTCTGCCATGACGCAGACACACAGAGCAAAAAGTACTTTTATCATTACAAACGCTCTAGTTTTCCCTTATGGAACTGGCTTTTGCCCATCTTTCACCAAATAAAAATAATAAAGATAAATAAATAAATAAATAAATAAAAATCAATAAATGTGTCTGAGGTTCATGTGGTCCATTAGCCATAAAAAATTGCTGATGTCTGGGATCTGGCTTGTGGAAAGATATCTCACGTTTAGCATTGCATGGACAGTTAGCTGGTGTTCACAATGGACATCCAGCACTGTGTTTCTTATGTACTTCACAATTCCTTTGGAGGCATTATGGTGCATAATTTATTTGTTGACTATAAACCTCATCATTAGTTGTTTGAAACTCGCACGCAAAAACACGCACACACCCATACACACAAACATGCATGCAGATACACACACATACTCACACACACTCAAACACGCACACGCACACACACACACACACACAGTGAAAGTACAAAATGTATTTATTTATTCATGTATTGGCATGCTGACTGAAATTGTGTTGTATTGTCCAAGAAGAGTCTTTACAAATACAGTTATAAGTTATGACAATCCCCTCTGTTCTGCCACAAGGAGGTTGCTCTGTGGTGCATAAGGGTCTTTGAAATTGTTTTTTTTTTCTTTCTTTCTTTTTTTAAGGTCACTTTTCTTCCAGGCTTGTCAGATGCCTTCTGTTCACCGCTATTTCTTTCATCAGTACAAAAGGACCTTTTTTTTTTTTTCTTTCAGTGTTTTCATATCATTCACAGCCACTGCATTGTATTTTAACAAGGATGTTCGAACTTGAAATAGATTTCTTTTTTTTATTCTTCTTACATTTCAATTAATTGTAATGAGAAAATTTATTTTCTTTTCTTGTGATCAGTGATGGGAGTATGATTACAGAAAGCTTGCAAAATGTTGACTTCCATTGTTCAGATAAATTAAGGCTTTTACATCGTCTGTTAAAATAAGAATTAGTCAAATAGTTTCACACAGCACAGACTGATGCTGTAGGAATACCATTCTCACTCTGGCACAGGCAGGCCACAGGCACCCAATCAAGCTGTCAAGGACCCACTCTCGTCCAATCAGGCTGGGCAAACCTGTTTGAAGGACAGCGCTTCAGGCGATGGCATTTTGACAAAGGATTCAGGGCCAAACCCCTGATACACGAGAATGTTATTCATCAAAGATTTGTGCGTTTAAAAAATATATGCAGCTCTTAAAGTGCCATTAATAAAGCTTCTCGATTCCCTAGAGCTCTGCATTGCAACACATTGTAAGAACAAGTATACAGAGCATAGCAATGTGACTGAAATATTGGCTGAAACTAGTTCTTGGGAAAATAAAATACTCTTAAGAGGAATTGAAATGATTCATAGAACCAACTGGGTGTAAAGCATGTGTATGAACACTGTGCTTAACTGTTTGCTGCTTTAGGCCTATATAGGCCTATACCCTGTGCTGGTGCACCCTGGGCCTGATTTAGTTTTAACGACTTTTTTGTTCCAGAGCTTAACCGTTAATGAATGAGAAACCGCGTATACATGTTTCAGCAGCTTTTTCTCAGTAATGCCCGCTTCTGTCATGTTTGAAACGGATAATGCGGCAAACACATTTCCACTGTCATATCTCTAATTAAATGTAGCAATATGAGATTACCAGGGAGTTAGGAGAAAGAAATCGCCGTGACGACCCAGCTCATCAACATCAAAGGAGCTGGGATGCTGCAAGTCGGCCGCTTGTTATCTGCATTATGCTGAACACGCCGCAGCCTTATTAGTCCGCTTTCTGTTTCGCTCAAACAGTGAAACAAAGTCTCCCCGCGTCTCCTCTCTTTCCGCGGGCGAGGAGGAGGTGGGGTGGGGGGGGGGGTTGGTTTGAGGGGTTGGGGGGGTGGGGGGGGGTGCGCTGGTAAATGGCTCGGCAATCTGATTGAAGCTGTCGGCTTAGCCGAACCAGTTTGCGTAATGATGTAAATCTCGCGGAAGAAAATGTGCAGCAATCTGGCGGAAGACACAATTACACTGACAGTCATCCGTGCGTTTCCCCTCTTCGCTCCGCCAATGTGGAATGCCCAATCGTACTGACCAGTCACTCACCGCTGATCCACGGCTGGGAAATCTGGAGAGGGCAGATGGGCATGTGCTCTCCTCCTAATAATGTGACGTTAAGACGCTCTTTCTTTTCACACCGATGTCTATGAGTTGAACCGAGCTGGAGCGAGGAACTTAGGACCAGTGCTGTGCTTTAACTAATACCAGAGCATGGGGTCCACCCACACACTGGAACAGAGCTTTAACAGATACCAGATCATGGGGCCCGTCCACACACTGGAACAGTGTTTTAATAGATACCAGACCATGGGGCCCATCCACACACTGGAACAGAGGTTTAACAGATACCAGACCATGGGGCCCATCCACACATTGGAACAGAGCTTTAACAGATACCAGACCATGGGGTCCATCCACACACTGGAACAGTATTTCAACAGATACCAGACCATGAGGCCCATCCACACACTGTGCCTTATAACAGGTACCAGACCATGGGGCCCGTCCACACACTAGAACAGTGTTTTAACAGATACCAGACCATGGGGCCCGTCCACACACTGGAACAGTGTTTTAATAGATACCAGACCATGGGGCCCATCCACACACTGGAACAGAGCCTTAACAGGTACCAGACCATTGGGCATTATTTTTGTATTTGTGTGTTTTTGAATGTACCTGTTAAAGTAGGTTTCAGCACAGTAGCATATTACAGAATATATGGTTCTTGAGATTAAGACCAGGGGCTCATGTCCCCTGAAAAAATGTATTGGTGGGTCCTAGGAGAATATGACTCCTGAATAGCGCAATATGATAGCGCTCTGGACCCCTGCTGGAGCTTTCGCCCATATTCAAATCTGATCCGAGCCGGAGAGGCCCAGTTCAGACTGGACCCGGCTTCATTTATGGTGCTGGCAGGATTGCATTCAAGCCGGTAGCTAGCAGTCACATCAACAACAGACCCTTCAGATTTTTACCACAAGGAAATACAAACAAGCCACAGAAACAGGTAAATGCTGGCAGGGTAATGAACAAATAAAAATAATGAAATAAAACTGTTTAGCAAAGAGTACAATCATAAACAAAAGGTTAGGGAAAAACAGAGCCCTTGCCAATTATCCAAAGCTGGTTTCTTTTTTAACTATGGCAACATTTATCCCTGATTTAATCTTCAACTCTACTGTTCATTTTTTTTCTGTGAAATTAGTCTATTCATGTACTTCAGGCACACGTAGTGCAAATATTGCTAAACACGAAACAGGGCACATTTGTGCCGCGAAACTAAAACTGTTTCTTATGTCTGGTGATCGTTCAGCGCCCAGGTATTCTACATCAATCAGTGCTGCCTGTGTGAGTTTCCCGAATGTCGTGCTTCCTTTTGAAAGGAGAGACGGAGCGTGAGCCTCCGAAATAAAAAAACTAGCTCCCCGTGGCCACAGACTTGTACGGTTGCTGGAGGGCAACGGCGTACAGCCAAAGCAATTCGAGCCCTGCCCGCCAGGTTGGCTCTACACGTGTCGAACACGGCTCGGCTCAAATGTGCCCCAGCCGAAGGGGCATAAGACACTGGTGATACGGGATAAGACCCACAATGGGCAGTTGATGTAAAATGTCAGGTAAGGTCTTCTTTTTCAAATGGCCTTTAAACTCTTCAGAGCCAGAACTGAAGAGAACCGTGATTCGCCCGGGGCTGCAGGGAGCCAGAAGAGGGAGAGTTATCCAGAGAGAGTTATCGGTCCTTTCTCTGTTCAACTGCTTAGTGATTTCCCTGAAATCTTTAACATCGTTCTTACTGCTCACACCTCACAGACAATTATTGGTTCCTCATCCAAACCTGGTCGGGAGAATATTTGCGCAAACTCCGATATGTTCTAGACCCAACAAAACAAATGGTGTGAAGACACTTGAAATGCAACTCAGAAGGTGGACAAAAATATGAACAATTACACAGGGTGTGGGGAAGGGTTGCATTGACTTGACAAGCAGTTTTTGTGTAATATGCAGATACTATTTTGTTATTGTTATTAGTAGTATCAATAATAATAATTATCATTTCTAAAATAGCATTTTATACCTCTGACAAATGCATAGACTTAAAATATAGGTTAAGCAAAACCAAATAGCTTGGTTTGTTGCTGTTGTTGTAGCAATATGATCCTTATAGTTTAATGCTATTATAATTGAAAGCCAGTTTTCAATCTGAATACACCTACTGTCAGTAGAGATAATTACTGTATTTTACAATTGTCAACAATCTCCGTGACATGTCAACTCTTCCTCTGGTATGTCAACTCATCATATTGTTTGCAGCATAATTTGTTATGAAATTGTATTTACCAGTGTGCTTTTAGACATATTTTTATTTTCTTCAGAAAGGATAGCTGTCACATTTTCTACATACTGCAAGATTCAATCCTTTAATATTTAGATAAAAAGCCCTTAATATATTCAGGGAGAATACATGTCAATATAATGTGCTTTTCACTATCACTGACAACACTATTATTATTAGTAGCAGTAGTAGTAGTAGTAGTAGTAGTATTAGTATTATTATTAGTATTGATATTCTTGTTGTTGTTGTTTAATAAAAGGGAAATGTGCCTACTATAATTTTCCCTTTTATTCAGTAGTCAGTGAATTGCGTGAAAACCAATGTGTCAAATGCAAATCCAGGTATAAAGCTGACAAACCGTCCTGATTTTGATCGATTTTACACATTGTACTCTACCTGACTGACTATTCAATAGGATTATTGACTCACCTGTGGCTTTGCCTTAACAAAACTTGATAAAACGGATAAAGGAATTTTCAGAAGAAAAAAGGAAGACACATATTGTCTTATTTAAAAAAAAAATCTATTTTATTCCCGCCTTAACACATTTCAAATTCCCCACTGCCAACAACAGCCACCACACTGCTGGCGACCCATGTGCATCTGGTGCCCTGTTCACTGATATTCTGTGACATTTGCTCAGTTGCTAGCCTGGCAGATGAGGGTCTAAAAACGTATAACACACATGGATGATACCTTGCAGGATACGGTCTGTGCAAGGTGCTGTGGGGAGGGGGGGGGGGGCGAAGGAGGTGTGTGAATGAGAACCTTGGCTCGGAAGGTAAGCAGCCTTCCCTCCCTGTGGAAGGGCATCTTTACTGGCCGGCTAATATGTTTTGATAGGCCAATAAATCTTTCATACTGGGGGGACAATGACATCAGAGGGCAGCCGCTGCTTCCTGTTCCTCCGGGTAAACTTTGATAACACAGCTGCACAGTCGCTTTAGAAATTGTGCACCGAGGAGTTTATGTAACAAAAAAAAAAGGGAGCTATTTCCATACATGGATGGGCTCCACGGTCTGGTATCTGTTAAAACACTGTTCCCGTGAGTGGATGGGCCCCACGGTCTGGTATCTGTTAAGGCACTGTTCCCGTGTGTGGATGGGCCCCATGGTCTGGTACCTGTTAAGGCTCTGTTCCAGTGTGTGGATGGGCCCCACGGTCTGGTATCTGTTAAGTCACTGTTCCAGTGTGTGGATGGGCCCCATGGTCTGGTACCTGTTAAGGCTCTGTTCCAGTGTGTGGATGGGCCCCACGGTCTGGTATCTGTTAAGTCACTGTTCCAGTGTGTGGATGGGCCCCACGATCTGGTACCTGTTAAGGCTCTAATTTGGACTCTCAGCCATATTCAGGCCATTCATAGTAGCACAGGTTCATGGCGCACACGGAGAGGAGAGGTTGTTCAGTAAGGAAAGCACGTAATCAATTATTAATCATTCTTTATTTTAGCTTCACTGGATCCTGGGTCACCCTCTGACGTGTAATTAGTAATTTTCTAGCCTGGAGGCTGCTTTTCCGCCCCCCAACACCCTGATCTCAGCTCAAACATGGCCTTAATATACTTTGAGCTAACATTTCACAGTCAAAGGTTTTCAATTAATTGGCTCAATTAGTTCAGCACGTCCAATTATGTGAGCCGCGTCAGTTTTTGACTTTATCTGAAACCTTAAGGTAAGCATTGGCCACAGTGATTGTTAAACTGTCTTCTGCTAATTGAGTTCATGCATGTAAGTAGGCTGAGGAACATCTGGCTAACTGAGGTTTAATGCTTTGAAATGCAAAATGTTTAACGGTTAAAATAAATTTAGGAATATGATCTTTATTTTCAAAATGTTGTATTTATTAATTAATTTTCTTTTGTCAATATACAGGATTATTTATTGGTTCGGATTGTCTTATGACTGCAACAAAAAAATATATATATATATATACGCAATATTAATTGTGGTAATAAAAGCCCATTTGCATTGTGGCCAATCAAAGACAGGCCTACTACCTGAGTAGCTGACCTCGTTTGTCCATCAAAGCCACGGCAACACAATTTGTCAGGGTCTGATGGAAGAGTGACCTCCTAACTACAGATAGAAGGTCAAAGGTCACATAGACATGTGTCATCCTTGGCCTTCGTGCTTGACATGGCTGATATAAAAAAAAATTTTTTTTAAACTGAGTCAGGATTGACAGCTACAGGCCAGGCCCCTACTGTATGTTTGCGTGTGTGTGTGTGCCGTGTGCGTGTGTGTGTGCCGTGTGTATGTGTGTAGGTGCAGACACATGCACACACAGACAACAAAGTAAAATAAGCAAATAAATAAATTATATCCCATTAATTGGTCCTGTTGAAAGGTTCATCCTTTGACAAACTACTCTAGAAAAAAAAAAAAAAAAAAAAACAATCAGTAAGTCATTCTATTCTTGGTCTTTAACAGATCTGTCCTTTTAAGTGAGAAAGAGAAAGAGAGAGACTAAGAACTGGGTATAGTAAATGCCATGAAACAGTTTTTTTTTTTTTTTTTTTTTTTTTAACTTCTGAAGATTAAAGAGAAACTAAAAAAAAAAAAACAAAAAAAAAAACAGTTGGGTTTATGAAGAAAAATGGCCTGGCTGTTTCAGTCTTATTACAGTTGAATTAGTTGTCACTTGCTCACAAAAGGAAAACCAGCCTCCCCCCCAATATAAAGGAAACAAATAAATATAATTGTCCATCTTTACATAAGGTAGCCTGGAGGTTGCCGTGCCGCCAGCTCAGGCCGACAGTGCCATGCCCAGATCAGCCAATTACCACGAGAACTTCCCCGATTCACACTGTGATTGGCTAGCATTTCAGATGCACGTCAGAATCCATTTGGGATCATCCATCAAGGTGGGGAGGAAGCAGTGCCCTCACGGCTGATCCCAGACAGGCTCTGCATGTAGCACAAAGAAGAAAAAGTAGGAGAAACAGGAAGAGGCGCATTTTCACGCTTCGTCGCGTCACTTAAGCGCTCGCTAACGCGGTCTATGGCCAGGATTAAAAACAGGCCGCTCGCCTCTCCGAGCTCTGCGAGGCACAGCCGGGCGCATACCGGGGCAAGCCAAATATTTACCGCCCCACACCTAGCACATTGTCCCCTCACTGTTGTTTTTCCCATTAGCAAGATTAATCCATTCAGCGTTGATTTGCATAAACACCTGTCGGTGCTTTGTCCCCCACTGATACATAATGATATTATTTATTTATTTACTCTTTTTTTTTTTTTTTATATTTGGTTAGCGTGATGCTCAGGCTGTTCACTGCGAAGGCAAACAGCAGTTGTTCATTTACATACCAGAACAAAATGCGCCTGCACATGCAGTTTCGAGGATAGCATGTTTAAGGGTTTTACAGTCCTCATAAAATTAATTTCATACACATTTCTCTTCTGTAAATTTCAATAGGCGAGTTATCACTCTGGAGTAAAAGTACTCCAGATGGTTTCGCGTTGTGAGTGGATGATAAAATATCCAGGCTAAAGAACTGTATTCATGTGACATTGATAAATTAAAATGAATAAGAACTATAAATAGATTGAATATTGAATAGAAATTACAATACATCATTTGATTGGGGGGAATTAAGCTGGTTAATACCTCACATTTGCTCCATCTGTTAAAAAAAGAAAGTTTTCACAGGTAGATCAAAAGCCACGAGTTAAAAACTGTAATTCAATTAATTCAATTACATCAGTTATCTGGTTTAAACACAAAGAAAAGGAAGCTACCTGCCAAAAATATCACCGCTCCAACTCATGAAATGGGGGCACATCTGCTCATACAAAGATTAATTATTTCTTAAAAACAAATTACCCGTATGTGGATCTAGAAATGATTCATCTGAACGTATGTGTCTTGAATAATCCAGCAGTGTAAAAAGCCTTGCGCCAAATATGCTCTTCTGCCACAAGTACAAATAGGTATGTACCACATAAGTTTATGAATTGGAAAAAAAAAATGCAAGATGTGGTATAAAACTATACTAGCAATAACACAAACATTCTGTACAGATGTTTAAGACAAAGTAAATTAATCTGATGTGTGCTATGTTCTTATTGGTTTGCGATTATGTAGATGGGATTAATGCAAACATTTGTTCTTAATTATCACTTACAGTACCATGAAGGCAACTGAATCCCTCCCTTCTAACCGCTTAGATGAGACAAGGCTACAGGCTACAGTTAGCACTGGTCTGGGTCGAATTCAGTCCAAGAGCCCGGTGCTCACTTGTGCTGCAACCAGCACTTTAGCAAATGAGCCACCCAGCCAGCCCCTTACAATGTATTTCTAAGTTAGGAATCCTGGCTTACCTGTTGTCCTACCTTTTGCTAATGGCAGCAAGTCGCCATGGTTACATCCTTACCCCCCCCGTGCCTTTTAAGTCACCTGCAGCGAATTCACACTGTAGGCTGTCAGCAAGTACATGCCGTACAAATAAGTGAATTAATAAAAAAGTGAAATCAGCTGTTTTTAAAAAAAAAAATTATTTTACGATCTATTCTGATAATAATTGCACGCCTGATATGGCTGACTTTAAACTGTTGGAGAGTTGGACTGACATGTAGCCTTTCGTTGTGCTGTCACCTTGATGAGGAATTGAGGGGAAAGGAAAAACACGGCGGCTCTCACACGACGAGAGGAGCAAGAAGGCAAACGCAACGAGGAAGGAAGATAAAAACTGCCAACAATATGTATTGAAGTTAGGGGAACACAAATGTGAAAAAGTGGCCAGTGATGTAATTTTGTGATTGCGTATAATTTGGGCTATGTTACTCCTTCACAAGAAATACAAAAAATACTTCATATGCATGACATAAACAGTTGTGTGCACTGCATAAACATTCATAAATGATCCTAATAAATAGCATTATGTTGTTAAGGTGAAGACATTTTTGAAGCACCTGCACTGTTAGGCTGAAATTTTCCCATGAGCTATACATGGTCTCTGGTTTTGATAATGGTTCCAAACCTGTTAATGACCTCCTCACTTAATTAACATGTATTCTTATTCAATTAAAACTCATCCATTAGCAACTGAACCTTCTTTCAATATCCCATTGCTCTTGATATGTCATCTCTGTCTTTGGGAAATTCGTGCAAGTTCAAATATTATTTTTTATTTACTTAGTTTTAAGTAAAATAGTTGTAACAAAGTCACAGTATTAGAACAAAGCTACATTCAAAGTGTTCAGATGATTAAACGGTTGTTTCCATGCTTAAATCTAGCTATAAATAGTTTGTCAATCACGAGTGAAACTGTATTTTGCAGTTTTATTAATGTAAAGGTATGTTCCCGCCTATGGGATACGGCTAATCCAATTCAGGCTTGTGCACATGTCCTTATACATTTCAATCTCAATGCCATCAAACACAAATGCATTCTCAGGGTCATACTGTCTAGGTCTAATGACAGCAGGCAACCTTCAAATCATCCGACCTAGGACCATAGTTGATTGGTAACTGTTAATGTCAGGAAAGAATCTGCTACACAGGGGTATATGATGTACAGCCCCACCCCCCACACCCACACCCCCCACCCATAGTTTATCAGCTGTAATGAAATGCATGTGCTAATCGTGCGTGGATAAATAATAAATATCAGAATGTGTTTCTGTTGCAAACATTCAGGTGATTTTGAATACTGGACACTGTGTGTGTGTGTGTGCGTGTGTGTGTGTGTGGTTGTTATGTGTGTGTGTGATGGGGGTGAGGGAGGTGAGGACAAGGTGAGGAGCCCAGTCAAAGAAATCTTGTTCATACATCCAGTGCAGAGGGGGGTGAAAAATTGAACAGATGGCAAACAATAAAAACCGTAGCAAAATTCAACCGCAGAGAGATAGACAGAAAGAGAGAGAGAGAGAGAGAGAGAGAACGAATAAATAATGAATAAAAACTTTATTGGTTGCTCATGCTCCCTCTGTTGCCCCTGCTGGTCGGACCGGTGCTGTTTTGATGTCTGCTTCCCGGTGGCTGTAGCCCGGCTGAACCAATAAATCATCCCCTGACAAGAGGCTCAGTGACACCTGCCACACCACCACTGACGGCCGACGAAGAAAATCAGCCCCTGAGAAGGAGACCCTGTCAACCAAGTCAAACAAATCTTACTGCACGAAACAGCCAGAAGCTGAACACACACACACACACACAGCAAAACAAACGAAGGCAATAGCACGCTGTTGATAAAAAATAAATACATATAATAAATAGCGGTATCGATTACGTCTGTTAATAACACTAACAGCAACAATGACAATAATAATAATAATAATAATAATAATAATAATAACTAGACAATTCCTGCAGAAATTAGGTATACAGATAGGGTTAGGGTTACCGCTAGGGTTAGGGTTACAGTGAGGGTTAGGGTTACGGTTACAGCTAGGGTTAGGATTACCGCTAGGGTTATGGTTAGGGATACAGCTAAGGTTATGGTTATGGTTAGGGTTACAGCTACGGTTAGCTATACAGGTAGGGTTAGGGTTACAGCTAGGCTTAGGATTTGGGTTACCGCTAGGGTTAGGGTTATTGTTACAGCTAGGGTTAGGGTTAGGGTTACAGCTAGGGTTAGGGTTAGGGTTACAGCTAGGGTTATGGTTTGGGTTAACGCTAGGGTTAGGGTTACAGCTAGGCTTAAGCTTAGGGTTAGGGTTACAGCTAGGTTTAGGGTTAGGGTAATGGCAATATTTATATCCCTGCAAACCTTGCATGCCTTCGTTTTATTTATACATTTAAAGAGTGGCTGCATTCATTTTTTTTAAAAAGCTTTGGTTGCAAAAAATGCGTCTGTGACATCATCGGCATCTGTCATACGATGACACTGGCAGCGGCAATCAACAATGCATGCAGCGTGCCGCGCAGAATGTGCATGGGATGACGAGCCGTCAATTCAATATCTCGTCAGAGCTTCCGAAGAGCATTAATAACTTTTTTTTCTGCTGCTCTTTCAACTATTTCCTTTCTTCTTTATTCATGGTCACCCCCTCACTGTTAGATAGAAACGGCCTCCGGAGGGGTGTTAACAGGCCCATTCCAGCCAAGAGGAGCCAGAAGAGGCCTGATCTATGAGAAAATATGAGAAAATGTATGCGTATACTGTATATTTGGAAGGGACGTTTGCTTATGGTTTCCCATGAATCAGCTTGCCCGTGAATCATGTTTGTTACATGCATCCATACATTGACTCGTGTGTGTATTCAATGGTAATTTGACACAATCCAATGCGGTTTCATGAAATTATTAAAGTGAATACTGATTGCTCTAAGATGGTTGAATTCAAATTATTATGACCCACATTTGCATTTTATTCAATGCAGATGTACTCTGCTTTAATGAATTCTTCTGTTTGCTTGAGTATTCATTTATTTTACATATTCATTTATTGTATATATATATATATAAGAAATAGGGAATATGTATCCATGCGGGATCTCATCTCATTGGAAGACACATTAGGTCTAGAGCACTGGAAAGCATTTTTCAGAAAGTTGGAATAGGTTTTACTAAAAGTGTTCTGCCTTAAATTTGAACAAAAAAAGTTTTGAAGGATTGAGAGCAGGGATGAGATGGAATGTTTCAAGTGATCGGATTTGTTTTAAATTCTATTTTAGGAATCACTGCTCGTGAGATTTACATATGGCAAATGTCAAATAAACATGACATAAAAAATAAAAAAAAACTATCTGTAATGATAAAGTGGGACACTGATTGGTGGAGATGAAATGTTTGTAACTTCAAATCTTCTCAAAGCTGAGGACCCATTGTGTGTGTGTGTGTGTGTGTGTGTCTGTGAGATAGAGAGAGAGAGAGAGAGAGAGAGAGAGAGAGAGAGAGAGATATGGGGGAAGATTTAAGGTAAGGTTTAGCAGAAGTAACAATTAGTTTAAGAATTCCACTTTTTACTATATCACAGTGGTCAACTCAAAATGAAGGTATAGTTTCTTCTCTACAGGATAAAAACAATGCATTTGCAAGTCAATGAGGATGGCTTGAAATCAGCTAAACAAATCTGAACACAAATACCAGGACATAAGCAGTCAGTGTTTCTGGAAAATTACACATTCATATTCATACAGACCTGCTCATTAGACCGCATCTGCACTGAGACAAAAATAAATAAGGAAATATGCACACAGATTGGAATCATTAACATTAATTACAATGGCAAAAAGAATAAAATATAGTTCTGCTCTTGACCTAGATTCTCCTGGATACTTTTCATCATGATAAGTTATTTATTTATTTATTTAGTTTTATTTGCAAAGAATTATCTTTTTGTATTGCATTATGTGTGTGACATCCAAAGGATTTATTTATTTATTTATTCATTGGTTCATTTGTGAAACATCAAGCATCTCATGCAGTAATTGCAGAAGATTCAGAAATGATGGGACATTCATGCTCATTCCCTCTGTCTTTGTGACTCTACAAAGCAATTAGGACATGCTAATTACACAGTTTTACTGGTCTGTGTGTGGTTTTATTAAAGCTTCCCTGATCCACTTGAGTGTTTCCTTGAAGGCACTGTTCACTTTGAACCAGACAAAACACGGAACTCCTCTGTTTCAGTCTGAATAAAGTGCTGAAGATAAAGAAACAAATAGACAGGCGACTATGCGGAGGACAGACCCAGCAACTGATTTACTCTGTGCAGATTGTGGGGAAAAAAAAGGCCTTACGAACTGCCATACGCAGATTAACCAAATAAAAAGTTATATTATTTTTTGCAAGGTAAATGCAGTGACTACAGTTCCTACTCTGACGAATGTTCCTCGAACCCCGAGCCTCACGTGTGAATACTGCACAACCATTCCACCACCCTCATCCTCTCATTCCCCTCTTCCGACTGCCTGCGGCTGTCAACAGGCCATTCATTCATTCACAAACTGACATTTAGACATAACACCAATTTTCCATTTTTTTATTTTTTTATTTACAGAACTGAAATGCATGGCAATTATTTTAGCCAGCGATAAATCACTTGTCCTTCATTTCGGTTTTCATGCGCCTTTCTGTTTGATTTATTCAAACATGCGTACGCGCCACATCGCTGATTAATGACCATGTTATCGACTGCGCGGCACATGCAGAAGTGTGCATGTTGCAAATGAACTTAAGGCTGAGTTAATTACCCTACAAGAACGACACATGATCAGACTAATGTGTTGTTTATGGTAAATGGCACATCATGTGTATAACTGGCATTCAAGCCCACCCACACATACACACACACACACACACACACACACATGCAGTGAAGTATCTAATAATGAGTTAGTTTGAAACCAGAGCAGAATTGATTGTCTAAGGTACATTTTTCTGATCAATAAGAAGATGTTTGAATACAGAGAAAAACAGCAGGAGAAATGTAAATGGGGAGTGCATTTATTCATTTATTTGTTTTTATTATTATTATTATTTTATTATTTTATTTAAACCACATTAACTGAGGAATTCAGCCAATTTGGCTCAAATGATAACTAATCAAAATCAAATTGCTCTTTTTACAGACAACTGTCATAAAGTCACTTTGTGGAGTACCAGAAGTAAAGTTGGGCTGGAAACAAATCTGAACTCTCAAAAAGCCAGCAAGTGAGGTAAAAAAAAAAGGAAATAAATAAAAATAAATAAATAATAAAAAGAAAAATAAAAAACTCCTGGGCAGGCAGCAAAACACACAAACAAAACAAACTCCCCAATGGGAAGATATCTCTGGAGGAACCCGACTATAAGGCATGGGGGCGGGGGCGGGGGGGGGGGGGGGGGGGGGGGGGGGGGGGTATCCTCTGTGGGCTAGCCTGGTGTACTGTAGGGGTAGCGTGTGGATGTGACAGAAATGTAGTAAAGGATCTAGTACAGCAAATAATCACTTTATTTGATTATTTGGTTGGGCAGGTAACAGTATTTAGACTGGCAATTCAGAAAGCCCATATGAAGGGATGTAAACTGCAAAAACACAAATCTCTTCAACGCACTCACGGACAAGTGGTATCTAACACTATTTCAGTAAACAACAGAGGTCATGTTCGCATGAGAATCCACGGTCGCCCTCACCCACTAACGATACAGAGAAGGTGTGACTTTTCGCCGCACACTGAGTGTAAAAGTCACAACTCAGTTTGAATGCTGTCGACACCTTTCCCGATGTCATTCCTGCCCACACTTCGTCCTTGCGTGCGTGAACCCCCAGGTCATGTTCTCGTACCATGCTAATCTTACAAAAATAAAAATAAATAAATAAATAAAACAATAATAATAAAATAAATAAGGCACTTCTTGCTTGTGACGTGACATGATCTACCCATCATCTATTATCTGATAACTTGTGCAGATGATTAGAATAGACGGTGTACGGATTGTGGTTTTGTGTCCCGGGTCATTCTGGAACCAGCAGGGTGACTCTCATTCCAGTAATCAGTTTTTTTTTTTTTCAGGGCAATTGATTGTGTTCATAATATTCAGTGGGAGTATGTCAAACAATAAGGACAGGAGAGTGATCTCTGTTCAATTTCAGGAAGGATATGTGAGCACACAGTTATGCACCATTTAGACAACAGTAAGTGAATGCATTAGTCCCGATTTAGTATGGCATTTTTTTGTTGTTGTTTTTAAGTAGTAAAAAAAAAAAAAAAAACAGAAACAGCCTGTAGCAAACAGGGAATTAGCTCCCATTTCCATTATCTGCATATTGTTTAAGTCAAAAACGGAGTTAACTGCCAGCAATTAACCTGAAACTATACAAGCAAACACTTAGCAGTAAGCAGTTAGGAATATAAATTTGTAATGTATCTGTTCCATATAACCATGCTTGCCTGCAGTATTAAATGCTAATGATTAGTGAATCCATTTATAACAAACATATAATGAGGAACTGTGTACCAGTTGCACACAGATAATGCATTGAAAAATGTTTCTTGACGTCTGCATTTTGTGAACTACTTGGAGACTTTGCCCTCTTAACGCTATTTTATATGCACAGGATTCTGTGATTTGCATACATACACACACATTCACACAAACACAAACATACACACACACAAACTTGCACGTACAAGCACACGCACACACACACACACAGACACACACAAATACACACACACACACATCAAATCAAATAATTCACAATAAGACCTTACAAACTACTGAGAGCTACACCAGAGTCCCCCTAGACCATAGTTTACCTGACGCAGGGAGAATAAATGCTCTAAGGGCACTCTAAGATCCATTTTCTGTTGGCATGGGTAACAGAGATCTGCATTAATTTCACATAGAGATGACGAAATATGTACGCACTTCACCATTTCGCTTCATCATGGTACACATATTTAATGCATTAACAAATGAACAATAATGCAAACATCACAGAGTAGCACCCTAGTCTCAAGTCGCGCTGCAATGTGCCTTTGGAAATTAGAGTACCCCCGGCCCTGTGTTTAAAAGGACCCCATCAAATGTAGCCTGATTCATCGTTTCATTACCTGCTTCTTTCCAACAGAACGTTGTCCACCGCACTCCAGAGTTTGAAATCATCCAATAACATGACCTGCCTTATGCAGTTCCCATGTCCAGATGTGACATGAAAAGGTTTATCATCCTTTCTGATTTTTTTTTTTTTTTTTTAAGTGCAGTGTAGAAAAATGTTACGGGCTAAGTCAACTGGAACATTTTGTCTGTACAAACTGAATTAACCTCAAACATTTTGCTGTAGAGTATAACTTGAGTCTTGCAGTATTTTTATTTTATTTTTATTTGCACTGAAGTTCATGACTTCTCACACTTCTAACGAAGCTGGTTAATTGAGTGGGCTGGACACAGTAGGTGAGGGGTTTACTGTAGCTCTGTTTCCGCACAAGATGAACCAAGATGATATACAGATGAAGAAAACATGCACGCAAACAGAAAGAGAGAGCAGTTTCCGGAGCTTATGGGGACGAGATGAACGCGGGGAACTGAATTATGATTTGCTGTAATGTGCCGCGTGTCCTTCGACCGAGTGTCCTGGCGCTCTCTCACACACGCAGGCTTTTTCCTGCCTGCCAGGCCATTCTCAATCTGTCTGAACAGCAACGCCGGGCCAAAAACCCAGCGAACGCGGGACTGTAAATCTGCCACCAGTCCAGCGTTGGTCATATATTAATTACAGTAAATCATCCCAGTCCTCTTCCGTTTCATCATCTTTCAGTTTTGCTTTTCATTTTCATCACGTTGTTTCATTTCACTCAGTGCTGATTGATACAACCACCGACTAAACTGAACTTAAACATGCATATATACATATATATATATATCTGCATGTATACCTATATGCAGGAGTGCAACTGGAGAGCAGATAAAAGGGGATAATGACCTTTGCCAAATCTCTTGCTCACACATATCTGAAATGGCACTGTGGTGTTTCACTCAGTGTCCGTGATTACTCAGGTGGTTGATGTGATGTTTTGGCACGCCCCCACAGCCTGGTAATGGATCTGGACCGTGCCATCGCCACCTGTGATGGGCATCCCCGCAGAGAGAGGCTCGTAATTGGCCGTCAGCTTCGCCCGGGGGGGGGGGGGGGGGGGGGGGGGGGGGGGGGGGGGAGCTCGGTCAGCTGGGATGATGACATCACAAACCGGCGACCCTCTCGCGGGGTCGATCAGGCGTCCCGAACCGCAACGCGGGAACCGCGCAGTTTCCTGTCGGGACGAGCCTTTCTCAGATCTCGGGACCGCGGTGTGAGAAGAGGAAGTGGCTGACATCACAAGCTTCAGGGCACAGCGCAGGCTTGTCTGAGGCCCTCCCAGATTCACACCGGAAGTCGTCACAGTCAATATTATTGAACGTGATACTAAATTGGGAGAGAGAATTGTACGATATGTCATCTTATATGCCTTGTTTTAATGACAGGTAAACTCTGCACCAAAACACTACAGTAGTGTAATAATAATAATAATGATAATAATAATAAACTCAGAATATTAAATAAATAACCAAAGAACTGGAAACTGTGCCATACATATAGTTGTGTATCATCATAGTTCAGTATATAATGCTGCCACATATTTTATTGGATAATTATCATCATATTCTCTGTATCATAATAATATAAAAAATGCATATGCAAGGCAGTGCAGCAACCACATCAGCCCGAAGCTCTTAATTTTTACAGCTTGCTAGTTCTCTGTGCTCGTTAGTGCTTGATGTTTAAAACATTTTCCATTTTCCAATTGTGTTTTGCGAGTAGGCTGTTTTTTTTTTAGTTTTTTTTCTTTGAAAGATACACTGCAATGCAGCCAGAGCAGGCAGTAACAAGACATCCAGCAGGCTTGCATCAAAGTTTTTTTTTTTTTTTTTGAAGAAGTTCACTCTATGGAGAATGTGTACTTTTGCAGCAATGCCCGCTCTGTTTTTTTTACAATACATAATAAATAGTAATAACATGAAAAATAAATAAATAAATACATACATTCCCTAAGCTATTCCAGTGTCAAATGAGAGATTTAAAGAATAGCACAGATGTTCTCATTTGGACCGTAATTCCCTTAACATTAGTATTTATTCATGTTTCCTCTAACTGCCTGTCAGGGTGGCATTTGATCATCGTGACAAATGCAAATGGGCCAATTACGCCGCTGCGTCGCTGTACCCGCCGGGGTTAGCGAGCGCCTGGGCTCCGCCACGCCGCGGCTCTGCGGCCAGAAAAACAAACATGAAAAAGCCGAATGATGATAGGATCAGGGGAACGGAGAGCGACGAGCAAACGCCGGCAACACCACGGAGAGTGGGCGAGAGAGAGAGAGAGGGGGGGGGGGGGGGGAGAGAGAGAGAGAGCGAGGGGGTGAGAGAGAGAGAGTGAGTGAGAGGGAGAGAGCGAGTGAGAGGGTGAGAGAGGTAGAGAGAGAGAGAAAGGGCGAGAGAGGGAGAGAGTGAGAGAGAGTGAGAGAGAGGGTGAGAGAGGGTGAGAGACAGAGAGAGCATGAGAGAGAGGGTGAGAGAGAGAGAGAGAGAGAGAGAGAAAGAGAGACAGAGAGGTTGAGAGAGAGAGAGCGAGCGAGGGGGAAAGAGAGAATATCTTATTGCACAATTCAATTTGATAAGATGATTTATTGATAGATAGATAGAACAATACATAAAAAATACATTCATTTGTTTGAATAATAATTCAAAGATGTGATGTTGTGCATTCCTCTTGCAGAGCTGCAGATGTTGACAGACACTGTATCCCAGTGCATAAAGGCTGTACCTCCCAAACATGTCAGATCGCTGCTCTTCTGGAATCATCCATTTGCTTTACAGATTTTTTTTTCTCTGTCTTTGTGTACCAGTGTCATTGCTGCACTCCTGTCCTCCACACCAGAAAAAAAAAACTGCTTCAGGTTCCCACAGTAAAAGTCACCGAAATAGAGAGATTATAGGCAACAGAGAGAAGTTTGGAGGTGCTGGACCATGGCGACGTGGGGTGCTTGCAGGGATTGGTGGGACGGGGCAATTTCAGCAGGTTTTGTTCACTGTCGTTTTTATAGTTGTCTGCATTTCCTCAGCAGCACCTCACAGTATTGAGTACTGCAGTGTTCTGAATATAAACTAAGCATATTGCCCATAATGACATGCGATTCTGTCTGAGACGTGTTATTTCATAGTATCACAGTGCCAGTGCAGTGCCATTATTTCTAACACAAGTACAATAACAGCTATCTAGACATGTGTGAACGAGCCATATAGTTGACTCAGTCATATAGCGGGCTCATATAGCTGGATTAGCACTGAGTTGAAGAGTTAATGCACGCAAGTGAGAGAGAGAGAGAGAAAAAAAAAAGAATAAGCGAGAAACTCAGGATTGTTGTCAGGATTGGATTTTTTTTTTTCTTCCATCAAACAAATCTCTGTGTTCAGCATCGAACTGCACTACACAGGCCGAACCCACAATGCTTTGCCAATGAACATAAACTCACTGTATCTCCACAGTTTGCGGGTAATTACAAGAGATTATAAAACCACTGGATCAAACTCATTAATCCTCAAACATCCGGAATATGGGGTAATCCTGTCCCTGCTTGGTGCTGTCGTTTAATTATGTGGCGAAAGGTATTAGAATGGCTGGAATCTTGCGTCATTAGATGACTGTTTTCCTTGTGCGTAATTCAAATGCAGATTTAAGGCTACGCACTGTAAGACATATTAAAACTTTTGATGTGTTGTTTTCCATTAAAAGTATGCTTGGTTTAATTTGAGTAAATCCGCAAAGAATTACACTTGAAGCCACCACGCTGGTGGAGAATTACAAAAATCACGTTATTTATCCCAGTAATTGGCTTAAAAAATCACATTGTTTCCAGAAAATGGGCAAAGAAAGGAAGATGAGCTTGCAAGTACAATAGGTGTTATAGGTTAGCAGTATGAAAATGGATTGTTTTCTGCCATCATGTTGCCATCAGTCCATTATCCATGACTGATTTTTTTTTCTTGTGCCATATCGAAATCCGGAGAATGGCTGCGCATAACACAGGCACATTTGAAAGAGACAAAAGCCGTACAAACAACAGAGACAGCTAAATATTTTGGTGTAGAGACTGTAGGTCAGTTTATCCTTGTGATGAAAAAAGGGCACATCATTTATTACAGTGGCATGAAACAGTACGGCGTTACAGCGATAAATTGATTGGCAGGAACAGTTGCACCCAAGCAAAGGGCCCCAAGTCCATAAATATATATTCGTTTTTCAGACTTTAATCCTTTGAAGAGGGACTGGTATGTTTTTTTTTTTTGTTGTTGTTGTTTGTTTGTTTTTTTCGAAACAAGTCAGTGTTCTAGAACTCCCCAGCTTTCAATTACGAGGCAGTGATTGTTACATCAGCATTAGAATGTTCACACTCCCACTCCGCCCCTCCACCTTTCCTCACCTTCCCTTCATCTCCTGTAGTGCTCCCCGCCTCTACCTCCTGACCCATTACTCTGTTAGCCGCCCTGGCAGCGCCGCGGTTGCGTTACATGCTCTCCTCCGACACCCTTGCGCATGGCCCCAGCGAAGAGAGCCTGGCTCCGATTGGTGGAGATGTCGTCATCTTACACTGATGACATGCGGTAGCCCGCAGGCATCCAGACCATGTGGAGTGAATTTAATGCCGCGCTATCTGTAGGAACCCCTGCCTATTTAAACACACTCTACCCATCCGCGGGACAAAACCACATGTGTAGCACAATGGTTTGGGACCTGGGCTTATAACCCAAATGTTCCAGGTTCAATTCCCAGGTAGGACACAGTTGTAATGCCCTTGTGCAAGGCGCGTAACCTGAATTGCTTCAGTAATTAGTTCCATTACATTACAGGATTTAGTAGGCACTTGTGTCGAGAGTGATTTGCACAGTAATGGGTACTATGCACTTTTACATAGTACCCATTTATACAGCTGGATACAGAGGGTACTGAAGCAAAACAGGGTAATTGCTTTGCTCAAGGTTACAACGGCAGTGCCATACCTGGGGAATCAAACCTGCAACCCTCAGGTCACACAGCCTGGTGATTAAGCATCGTACTGCGCTATATATCCACTGGATATGTACTGCACTGGATAAAAGTGGAAGCTAAATTAATGTATTGTGCTGTAATGCCCCACAGTCATGGCATTCTAATCACACTTAAATAGTGACATCACTAGTGACATCACACAGGCAGTTTCCGATTTTCAAACTCAATCCTGGGGACCCCAGTTTGTGCTGGTTTTGGTACAGACTCTTTATTTATTTATTTTAGATTTATTTTTTTCAAACCTTAAAAGCAATTTACAATCTTAAAACAATGCAGTGCGGTTTGGTTTGCCAGTCTATAATTGAGCACATTAAATATGTAACCCTCTTTGTAAAGGAAACATTTATCATGAAGCAGAATGAAAGCATTCCCGGGCCATTCCAGGTTATGAATAGTTCGTTTTGAGGTAATGTGACCATAAGAGGGTAAAACATCCCCCAACAGGCATTGCAAGTACCTCACTAACAACGGTTTACCCAGTGGCGTCACTAGGGTTGGTGACCCCCGGTGCGGTCGACCATTGGTGTTGGATTTTGTCGACCGGGGGGGGTGAGAGTGGGGGGGGGGTGGATTGCGTTTTATGCATTCAAACGACAAAGCGCTTCTCGTCACATTTATACATCCGTCTCATTATTAATAAGAGGATCACAAACCTTTCTAGGTAATAGGGATATTGTCTATTGATTATAATATAAGAGATCACAGATATATGTATGTGTATTATTATTATTACCATTGTTATACAGAATGTTTATTCAAAAGAGCCCCTAGTACTAACAGGAAAACCAACTTGCACCTTAAAACATACAATTATTCAACAGTAATGTTCAATCATTATCGCAATTTTCAGTTCCCACTCTGTCTGGGCGAAAGATCTATCTTGTGATTTAATAGGTTTTTGCAGAACCTCACAGTTTTTGCCCATTTCTTTAAACCAAGTGTTCGATTCACCGGTCGATGTGATTGTTGGGAGGATGAGAAGATATTAGTCCAGAAGCAGCCAGAAGGGCTTTTTTCATTCTTCTTTTTCCCCTCCTTTTTGATGATGTTATTGCTGTTCCTGTTGCTGTTGTTGATGTGTGTTGATGCCGTCTTATGCATCCAAATTGGTTGGTTTCAAAAGCCCTCAAGTGTTAGCATCTTCAACAAAACACTTGGGACAAAAAAAAGAAGGAAAAAATGAAAATGAGGGAAAAAAAACAGAGGAAGAAGAATTCAGGAGTGAGGGTACATTTAAATTGGCAGATATTATGTCTCTATCTCTCTCCCTCTTTCTCTCTGTCTTCACTCTCCCTTAGTTATTATACCATAAAACTTCCATTACACGTTTGGCCTCTAAAAGAGCGGGTCTCATTTTGTAGCTGGGAATAAAAGCATTAAAATGTAAAGAAAAGCTGGTCTGCAGTAATAGACAGGAAGCATCAATACATCACGAGCAACAAACAGGAGTTTGTCAATTTTCCACCTGGCACCGCTACCTCATAGACAGCCATGGCAACAGTGAGATGTTTTTATATGAAATTAAAAATCTGATGTTGTCAAGCATACAGAACTAGAATTAATTGAATAATAATAATTTTAAAAAAAATGAACAATAATGATAATAATAATAATGGCAAATGTGATGACTAGCAGGAAATGTGAAGTAGCACTAAATTCCTTACCATAAAATTGTGAGAACATGAATCATACCTATTTCCATGATTACAAAATTTCTATTTGCCAAAGAAGCATGTGATTTTTATTGAGCGTATGATGCGTTTACTGAGGTAGGTGGAACACCTGAATGGCAAAAGCTTGATAGCTAGTGCACAACTGCAGGCATGAAAGCGTGCATGATGTAAACACGATACAAAGTGCGCAAAGAGCCCACTTCACTGATTACACGTGAACTGCTTCCATTTAACAACATGTTTAGCTTCCAGAAACATGGCAGGGGTCATTTTCCACTTACAGTAAGTGGGGCCATGCAGAGTCTCACCTATCCCTTAGTGGGGATGTGTGTGTGTGTGTGTGTGTGTGTCTGTGTGTGTGAGCGTGTGAGATTGTGCGTGTGCATGTGTGTGTGTATGTGCCTATGTGAGTTTTGTTTGTACACTCAGAAACTCACAAAAAACAATATGAAACTTGATTTATGAAACAACCAAAGTTGCTATTATTGCTGTTCTCATGCTCTTATGCTGTGTTTTCGTATTGCCGTATGTTTGTTTATAAAAAGCACATACACAGTCTGTCACAAACCAGCTTGTAAGACCATGATGAAAAAAGACCACTCAAGGAAATTATGGGGGGAATATTAATGTATTTAAAGTAACAAAACACAAAATGAAGGAAAAGCATAAGGTGTGGAAGACTGTAGGCTATGTGTGCATGTGCAAGGGCGAGTGAAAAGCATCATAGCAAATGCTGTTTAAATGCGAAAACTCAGATAGACCGGAATTCAGGGAGAGAGGGCAAGCAATCAAACAAGCCCCCACTAGAATGGGAGAGAGCGAGATAAATAGGGCAAGACACTCAAGTACAGGTGTGCCTCAATTAAAGACAGCACTTCCAGCTTTTCATTTCGCCAAAATGCTAAACAGGCTAAATGTAGAGGCTATATAAACAAAGGATTTTCTCATTGCAACAGCCTGACCATAGAAAAGCACCAGGAGCCTGCCATTTATGCTCTATGATAACTTGTTATGAAAGACAATTATGTGGTTGTAAAATTCATCGCAGCGGTTGAAATTGAGCAGGTGTGGCCTTGTCAACAAATGAACACAGTCATAAAGCAACAACGGAGCAGACAATAAATCCTGCTCTCTCTGTGAATCACCTGCGGGTGGACAGTGTGTGTGTGTGCGTGCGCGTGTGTGCGTGTGCGTGTGTGTGAATGCGTGTGCGCGCGCGTGAGCGTGTGTGAGTGTATGCATGTGCGTGTGCGTGTGTGTGCGCGCTGTGTGTGCACGCATGTATGGGGTGGGCAGCATGAAGCAGTGACTGTATTTTGGTCCCGGGGCATGTTTGGCACCTACCTGCAATACAAAGCTATTTATAGGTGTGCATTCTATGGCAGCTTTCAGTCCCCACGTTGTATTTTTGTCACGTCAGGGGGTCAGGAGTCGCGCTAGGGGGCTGTCACGGTCTCGCCATGGGGCCGCTGCGGGATTGGGCCTGGGCGTGCGGGAGGGGCGTGAGGGCCACATTTTCCTGATTGTTCCCATCCCTGAATAGAAGACCAGTCCATTACTGGGTGACCCTAAAAGGCCATTTAAAGGCAAGCAATAAGCCCAGGGGTGGATGTACCTGCTGTGTGGAGAGAGGGAGAGAAAGAGAGAGAGAGAGTGTGTGAGAGTGAGAGAGAAAATAGATAGATAGATATAGCAAGAGAGTGTACTGGTTGACCACCACAAATATATTTATTTTAATTATTTATTAATTTCTATCCCTTTTTTTTTTCTTTTTTTTTTTTTTTTTCTTCTACATTATTATTATTATTACTATTATAATCACAATTATTATTATTTTTTATTGTTATTGTTGTATAGCCTACTCGTTATGGCCATTGCCACACTGTTGATTGCATTGTTGTTTGTATTTAATGTTTCCTATTCCTGTTTCTATGTGTACGCTTTGGCAATAAGTACAAGTGTATTTCATGCCAATAAAGCATTTTGAATTTGAATTTGTATATGAGAGAGAGAGTGTGTGTGTGTGTGCAAGAGAGAGAGAGAGTGTGTGTCTGAGACTGAGAGATATAGATAGATAGAGCGAGAGAGTATATATGAGAGAGAGAGGGAGATAGAGTGAGAGAGAGTGTGTGTGTGCATGTGTGTGAGAGAGAGTGAGAGAAAGAGAGAAAAAGAGAGAGAGAGAGAGAGAGAAGGCACTATATCGTACACCCTCAGGGGAATTAACATGGGAAGATTCATAAAATGATCTGAGTAATGGGAAAATAAGTCTAAACAAATGAAGAAAGACAGAAAAAAAGAACAGCAGCTTGATTTGTTTGGTAGGCGGTAAGCCATGTTCTACGGTCAAGTGAACTGGTTCGAATCGTAAACAGGCTTTGAACCCGCAGCCCCGAAGCACAGCTTGCCTCGACCATGTTCCCTTGTCTCTTCTTGTAATTACAGTTTTTCCTATTTATTATTAATTAATTTTTTTTTTTTTTTTACCCGTGAATCTTTGCATAAGATGTCCAGCGGGATGCGGCGTAGAAAAAGGTCAGGGAAGCAACCGAGCAGAGAAGAGATCAGAGCGACAGTCGAGCCACTAAATTATAATAAGCATATGCAGATTAATATTGTTTCCCCCGGCACCCGTCCATCCTCCTCAATCCAGAATCCATTTCCCTCAACCTGCCACCATGTCACTGACATTACTGCAGTTTATGCCTTCGGACAGCGAGAACTGTGCTTGTAGGAATGTACGTGTCAATTTAGGGAAAGATTTATCACCATCCAAATCACGTGTACGTATGCACATACGCACACGCACACACATGAACGCATGCACGCACAGAAACACACACACAAGCTCACACACACGCACGCACACACACACACACACACACACACACACACAGCCGCACACAAACATACACATAAGCACACAGACACACCGACAAAAAGTAATAAATGTAGGGGCTCTGTAAGTGGAGGAAGACAGAGGCGATTTTCACATCACTACAGACTGGCCATAGAAAACCACCAGAAGCCTGTCATTTATGCTCTATGACAGCTTGTTATGAACGACAGTTATGTGGTAATAAAATTCATCTCAGTCGTTGAAATTGGGCAGGTGTCAAATGAGTCAAGTGTTATTTATTTGCCTTTTTTTTGAAAGTGATTTGTTCATTTACAAACATGGATTTGTTTTATATTTTACAACTTTTCATTCTTGAGTTGTACCAGAGTAGGTCAGTAAATGCTGGCCACCAGCCAAGATGGAGTGCAAGCAGACACAGACACGAGTCATGCATATTTTGCTTGTATTGGTAAGGTTTAACATTGAATTAAAAATAAAAATAAAAAACATTATGTCAAGCTGTTCTTTGCGCTAGCTCAATGCTGAAATCGGAGTTTGTAAATGCCAATGTATAAAACACTATGCAAATATGATATCTCTCCAGAGTTTCTCTAAGTACACTTGCTGCCACCTACATACAGTTTGCTGAGTTTAACCCCCCCCCCCCCCTCCTATTCACGCATTTGAATATTTGAATAAAGTACGAATTAGGTGACTGTGAGCTTTGTGATTTTGCTCAGCAACCTGTAGATGGAGGGAAAGTCTTAAATAACTGCATACAATAATTTATTATGTTCTGAAAAAAAAAAAAAAAAAGAAATAATTGCAAAACGATTTATTAAAGCTTGTTTATCTCTTTCCTCAACCATTCCCGTTCTATAAGTCTGAGGTTGTACTGGTAGAGATTGGCACAAGATAAAATTTAAATCATATGCAGGTAGCGATGCTTTTTGTGCTTTCTTTGGAATATAAACAGTGTTTCGTTTACCAAGTTCCCCTTCTGTTCCGTTGAACTTCAGCGATTCAGTTAATTCCGAAACACAGACGATGATGTCAGCTTGCCTTAACCCAATCATTGGCTAATCGGGCAGTTTTATCCAGTGATATTAGTGCACAGTGCATTTCACAGGGTGTTTGGCTTAAACACTCACCTGATGAGCATGACGTCAGTGACCCCCTGATGAGACGAGTCCGGACCAGAAACAGCCAGAAAAGTTCTGACTGTGTCCAGAATCGCCTGCCAGCATATTCATTACCGGTCTGCCCTTCAGCTTGTGCTTCAGTGTTCATCTGTTTCTGTTATTTAGAGCTCACGCGTTCAAAAGCTGTCCCTTCACAATACGTTCAGAATTGTAAATATCGATTTAGTATTTTTATTGAATAATGACTGTGTGTGTGTGAGTGTGTGTGTGTGTGTGTGGGTGTGTGTGCGCATGTGTGATTATGCACCTGCCATATTCCCCTGTGTAACCTTGTATAACCCTAGCAATCCATATTATATATGAGACAAAACATAAGACCATGAATATGTGTGATCAATTCCCACAATCACCACGTCATTGACATTGAGAATAGAGGACATTTTCACATTGACTTATTTATGACAGGGCCCAAAATGTGGGCTCCAAGGTGCATTGCTATTTGATCCAATGTGACCATATTCCATTCCCTGGATTTTAGTTGGTAAACACAATGAGCCTCTAAGAGCTAAGAGCCTCTCTAAGAGCCTCATGGTCAATCACTATCTTTCCTAATTTGAATCTGGCCTGTGTTTGTACAGGCAAAAACTTTGCCAATTATTATTATTATTATTATGGATCAATGATTGTGGATTCTTATCATTACTGTGAAAGCTTTGAGCAAGGTGTTTTATATGGAACACTGAGAGTGCCACAGTGAAGAATAAATGAATAAAAGAACAAATAAATGCAGAAATAAGATGATAAATGAATCAATTGAATATAATTGGTAATGAGTTGGTCTTGTAACCTGCCACAGGTTCGATTCCCCATTCAGTATATATCCAGCTGTATAAATGGATGGATACAATGTAAATGCTGTGTGAAAAAGTTGTGTATGTCGCTCTCGAAAAGAGCGTCTGCTAAATACCTGTAATGTAGATTCTAAATCGGTCAGTTGCAGAACATAAAAAAATTCTTACCACCGCAAACTGGCAAGCATAAGTAAAATGATGGTAATGTGAATTTAGTGCATTTCTAAGGGATGTTGCTGTGTCCAGATGGGTGCTTAATCACTCTGCAAATGAGAGGGGCCGAGCACTCACCTGTTCCCTGATTGATGTGCGAACCCTCCGGAGGGCCCGCCAGCTGGACCGGCTGCGGCTCGTCAGTCCCTCCGGCGGCCAACAGGTGGCGACGTCTGCGGGTCGCGGACCGCCGTGACCGCGGGGGACGATGGGCGGGATCGAGAGTGACCCGCGTCGCCCCCCGAGTTCTCTTTCACCAGCTGCGGGGCCTATGTCCGTGGCTATGAGTAACTGATACTGCATGAAATTCGCAACTTATCGTATGTGTGTTCTGCCGTTGTTCCAACGACCCTCGGTTATGCACTTATTGTATGTTGCTCTGGATGAAAAGCGCCTGCAAAATAAATCCTCCACGCATGGTGCTCTATGCAATCAGCCCTGCACAGCCTATCCATTCTCTCTGCAACCATCTGGCCCACATCTCCAAGGCTGACTGCCTTACTGCAACCACATGGAACTCTCTCTGTAGCAAGTAGTGTTACGGAGGCTGGCCTTTTGTGCTTTTGTTGATTTCTGGCCGATGTTCAGAAGACCTTGTACTTTTATCTGAAAGATGTTCTTCCATCTTTTTTCTGCTATGGAAAAAAAAAAAAAAGATTTCTTCAGACTGTACCTTGACTAGCACTACTCCTCCACAGGGTCACTCCCAATCCTGGATCACTGTCGTATATCACTTGTAGCCTTGCATCTTGATCTTCTTGCGTTTTCATGTTACACTTGTATCTGCATCTAGCACATCATACTGATGTTGTAGCTCTTTATCATATCTCTTGTAATCATGCCTCACTTTCATTTTGACTGGCCATAAACTTACTGACTTAACCTATGCTTACTGTTTGAATTAGACTCGATGTTCATGGCTATGGATAGCTGATACTTAACAATAATTTAATCTTATAGGGCCTGTGCTATTATTTCATTCATAATTAATTATTATCAATTAATTTGTTTTACATCACTTCCACTTAGCAGACATTCTTACCCAGAGCGACAACTTTTAGCATTTTTTGACACAGTATTCATTTTAGCAGTTTAAGCACCTTGCTCAAGGGTCCAACGGCAGTGCCCTACCTGGGAATTGAACAATAGCAAGTCCGGTTCCCTACCCATTATACCACACTGCCACCCTCAGACAGTGGCTGGTGGAGGTCACTGCGGCAGAAGGGGCACTGCTGCAGAATCCCTGGCTGGGCGAACGGTATCACGGATTCCCCTGGGGATAGGATTACACGCATATCAGGTGAAGGACAGACTAATGTGAGTGTTCAGGGTATTGGGCGGGGGGGCGAGGGGGGGGGGCTGCAGGTCTCTCCCGAAGGGGCACAGCGAGTGTCCTTTCCCCAACATGGAGGGGGTGGGGGTGGGGGTGGGTGGGGAGAGGGAGTATAAAGATTGATTAGCGATGAGATCATAATTGCTGACTGAATGAATGGTGTCCGCGGCTAATAAATCTCCGGCCCGTGGATTAATCCCTTTTGAGCGGGGGAACAATGCTTCAGCGGGTGATGCACGGCCGTTGGAGGGCACGGTCGTACATCACGCGTCTCCCCCGCGTGACGGATGGATGTGCACTCGTGCCCCCGGAAGGCCCAAGGAGGTGAGGTCACCGGTGTGAAGATCAAAGCAGGGCCCTCGGCACTTTGCACGAGCGAATTACACCTGCGCAACCCGCGCGGCGACGACGGTGACATCACAGATTTTTACCGTATCCGTCCGTGCCTAATGTCGACTATCCAGATGGGCTCAAGTTTGTGAGCGAAGGCTCAAGTTTGTGTTTTCTTTTGTTTTGTTGTTTTTTTTTTTTTTTTCCATGCATGTAGCCTGATAGTACCTGAAGCAGTTCAGGATAAGTTCCTTGCTCAAGGGTGAAATGACTTTGTCCCATCTAGGATTCACACCTGTAGCCTCTAAGCTGCAAATCCACTTCCCTGACCATTGTACTCGCACTGCCACGACTACAGTATCGGGTAATCCAATATATGTCAGGCCATGTCAGGTTGTAATGCAAGAAAAGCACAGCGATGTGCTTTGTTGTGCATAAAGGACTTGAGCTGTAGCTATGCTGGAGGGCCCTAGCGTAACTGTAGGTGCAGTTTCTATTCAGTGTGTTCGGAATGGTTTGGGGGGGGGGGGGGGGGGGGGGGGGAGGCAAAAAGCCATCCCTGAGTGCCAAATCAGAGCATCCACTCTAAAGTCTTTGCAAATAAATAAATAAATAAACTTATAAATAAATAAATAAATCATGATGGGATGATGTTATATACTTCCTTACAGATTCTCTTTCCAGAAGGTGGGGTAGAACAGCTGTTTTTTTTTTTGTTTTTTTCCCCCACCGCCATGCACAAACATGCTAATGCTTCATTACCTGCAGCCCCGAAAGCCGGCCCCCATTCTTTTGTTGTCATTATCCTCATCACGAGGCGGTGTGGATTCTCAGAATCCCGGCTCGCTGATTTAATGCACACTTGCTTCCCGCCTAGAGAACCGCGCTCATCGCTTCGCGCTGGGTCTCCCCCGTTTCGGAAGGAAGGAAGGAACGACGCCGAGCGCGAGAAACGGGGGAAGTAATTGTCGAAATTGGATAGATTAAAACAGAGGCTGAGAGGGAGGCTGTCGGGTGAAGATATCGCGCGCGCGCGCAAGAGAAGAAAAGGAAAATAAAAGACGGGGCTATTTATGACAGGTATTTATGGATACCAGTGCTGAGTCTGAATTAATGTATGACAGTAGCTCTGCCAAAATACGCAGCTAGTTCCATTTTCTGCCATAGAACTAATTTCTAGCTGCGCGTCTCTTCCTGGCCTCTAATGCATATTCTTCTGATGTGCAGATAAACTCCCGCTCACTTTATTACCAGAGATGCTTCGGTTTGTTATTCGTTTAATGTATGTGGCTCTTTGTCTCTCCCACAGCTTGGAATTTGCATGAGTTATGCTATAATTACCTGAACTTATTTCTCTGTGCGTCACCCCACGGTTCTCCAAGGAAACAAAATAAATAAATAAATAAGTATTGCATTAAGTACAAATGTATATTATTGTAGCCTTTGTAGTTTGGTACACGCTCAGTCCTACATTAAATTACTATCTAATCCAATGCAAACATCTATTTCCTTTGATAAAAAAAATAAATAATAAATACAAAAAAAGTTTACACACCCAGCTTTGAGTTCCTTTGTGATTTACTCATTCTATAATGATGTGAAATGTAATGATTTGTGGCCTCTCTTTCTCTCTCTCCCACTCTCTTTCTCTCTCTTTTTCTCACCCACATCTGCACATGTATGCATGTACGTGCACACACACACACACACACACGCACCCACACAAACACACACAAATGCACTCCGCATGCAGTTATAGTTCTGAGGAAGCTGTCGTTGTGCTCAGTGGACCCATACTAAATAATTTATAAAGAGTAACCGTCACATAACCATCTCTCTGCTTGACACTAGGTATCAAAAGTGAAGGATGCTGGGTAATGGCCCAGTGATGGACTGACCCTCTCTGGGGGGGGGGGGGGGGGCAGCTGTATATCAACCCCCTTCCCAACTCCCCCCCCCCCCCCCCCCCACCCCCCCCTCGCCATGTGGCACAATGACTCACCAAAGCTCAGAGATGACTGCTGTTCCAGTAAGAGCACTACATTCACCAATAATTAATCCCTTCTAGATCACAAGGCTGAGTGTGGCTCCTTAGATATCATTAAAGCAGGGCTGCCCAGCCCAGTTCCTGGCAACGGACCATCTTTAAATGAAAGGTTTTCATTTCAACCCAAATTTAGCACTCTTCATTCTCGTAATTAGCAGCTCAATGAGTTCTCTAGCTGTTGAACGAGGTGCGCTTTGCTTGGGTTTGGAGTGAAAATCTACAGGACGGCAGATCTCCAGGAACAGGGTTGGGCAGCCCGGCATCAAAGGGCCACATTCATTATTTATTCCATGTATTTATCTATTTTTTTGGTTCTCTTTTGTGCCCGTCTGTCAAGAATCCCCATTTGAAATAAGAATGTGGGTAGCTGAATGGACTGGATTCTGGAATTAAACTGCCTGTGTTAAAGTAAGCGCAGCTGAATGCCCTACACTGTGTAATCAGACTTAATCACTGTATTTAAATGGCATTGATGAGCTATTCATGTGCCCGTGTGAATGGGGAATAAAGAGCAGAATTAGTCAAATGATAAAGAAAGATAACTTTTTTACTTTTTAAAACTGTTTTATTAGGAGCTTGTTGTTTTCCTCAAAGGGGAATAATTTAAAGAAGCCAGGTTGCCATGGCAGCACCTCAGAAAGGAAAGGACCAGCTTGCATCCGACTTTAACCACCTGTAATAAAGTCGGGGGGGGGGGGGGGTGGGGGAGAGAGAGAAGAGAGGAGAGAAGAGAGAGAGAGAGAGAGAGAGTCCTGATGTTTCTTTTCATGGTTTGCCACAAATTACATCGAACTCCAGTGCTTTTGCATTTCAGAACGGTGCTTAGATGGCAGTGCTTTTTGCACCAAATTCAATAACTGCAGGAAATGGAAAAAAAAAAAAAAAAAAAAGAATAGAAAAGGAGCCTCAGCTCCATTGTGGATTATACAGTTTGGCAGTAAATGTTTCCAGGTACGGTCCCACATCAAACTCGGACACACTCACTCACTACATTGATCCACCGAGTAGCCAAAAAAATGATATTTAACAGACAGGTGGGAAGTGTCAAACCAGAGTCTCTTTCATAAGCTTCACTAACCTCACATTACAGCTCTGGTTTTAACTTATTTTCTCCCATTTTAACGTGCGGAACCGCATTGCAAAAGCACGCTGCAGGGGCTTGCATGGGCGCAATCTGGCCTGCATTTCGCATGGGCCATGCGCAGCTGCACAGCAACATTCAGAGCTTTAAAGCAAAGCTAATGGAGTTTATTAGCCTGAGAGGGACCGGATGTGTCGCGCGAGCTGTAAGTACTGCAGTACCTGCGGGTCCACGAGCTGAGCCGCATGCGTGACTGCAACGGAGGACTGCGCCTCCCATGCAGCCGCTGCAGGCAGACTGCACGCACCCAGCAATGTGAAATGAGGCAGGGCACACCCTCCTGCATGCTTTTAACTAACTGACTGACTGGCTAACTGAGGAACTAACTAACAAACTAGCTTACTAACTGAGGAACTAACTAACAAACTAGCTTACTAACTGAATAACTAACTAACTAACTAAATGATTAACTGAACAACTAACTAACCAACTAACTGACTGCCTGACTAACTGACTACCTAACTAAGAAATAAATAAATAAATAAAAATTGTGGGGACTTGGAATAAACCTCTTGATAATAGGTGTCATTAGATTTTTCGCCCATTACACATTTTCCATTCACATTGCAAGAAATATATATATATATACACATCTTTTTTGTTTATTTTAGTTTTTGCTCATTTTTAATTTGAACTTTTTTTTTCCCCCTCAGTCTTTTGCAATAGTGTTAGTACCTAACAATCTGAGAGATGAAAAACTCTGCAGTCCAAAACTGCTTTGATCTCGGTACAATTCATTCAATTATTTCCAAGTCATATCAGATGATTTGATTGCACTTTTATTAACAAAAGTATAATTTAATGTACCCGCATGTATAGTGTAATGAAGGTATTCAGTGGAACTAAAGCACTTAACCTAAGATGGGAAGGAGACATGGATCCCTGGCTTACTGCTTGCCCATATAATCAAATTATTTTATAACCTTTGAAGAGAACTAATTTAATTTGCAGTTATCTGGGTTTAATAAAAGCGAATGGAAACTTTCTTTTAATAACCGACAATGCTGGATGGCCCTGTTCCCTGAGCAACGGGTAGGCAGCACTCTACTGGATACAGGCTGAGGTCTGTTACTGTTAATTTACCAGTAAACCCGTTTGTGTGTGTGTGTGCGAGTGTGTGGGCATGTATTACTATCTTTGTGAGAACCAGATGTCCCCACAAGGATAGAAAGATGAGGGAAATTACACAAGGTGGGGACCTTTTGCTGGTCCCCACAAGTTCAAGAGGCTGTTTTAGGGTTAGGACTTAGGGTTAGGGTTAGGGTTAGAATTAGGTTAAGGTTAGAGTTAAGGTTAGGCATGTAGTGGTTGCGGTTAGGGTTAGGGTTAGGGTTAGAGGTTACGGAATGAATGTAAGCCAATGGGAAGTCCTCACAAGTATAGCAATACAAACATATGTGTGTGTGTGTGTGTACATGGCTGGTTGTTACATGGGCACTGATGCTTATGACAGACTTATAGTGGCTGAGCCCTTTGTTCAGTGAGCTACTTCATCTTAAGAAAAACTGGGATATGTAGTCGCTTCAGTCCTATTTACTCATATAGTAAAATAGATATCCACGTACATTATGTCCACCTGTGTTGCCTATGCCTAGAATTGACTCAGTCTAGCATAGATGTGAACGCTTGTGACTGAACTGCATACACAGCGATCTAGTCTACAGTGAATTGTCACGGACACTTGAACCCCGTGTTATATTGTGGATATTAGAATGGCTAAGTGGTGTTATTGGGTGCAACATGCAGTGTAGTGTCGGCAACCGCCAGCCACTATTACACACTTTGATAAAATAGATCCATTCACAGACATTAAAGGCTCAGAACAGCACAGCAAACCATTTAAATAGAAAATGTCAATGGACTGTAGTGAGGTATGTTCTTCCACCAGCTGGTTATTCGATCACTAAGCAAGAGGGTACCGTTTCTGAGGGCAGTGAGTATTCACACATGATTTTTCCGTCTTAATTCTCATCTCTGCCATCCTATTAAAGGTAACAGCTATTGTTTTTCTTTGCGTACCAATAAAAAAAAATGGATTAAAAATATTGATATTTTGTCTAGGAATAATTTTATTTAGCCGTGCTATATTATAAATCTCCACACTGCTAGGAAGGCTGGTTCAGCAATCAGCATCCAGGAACAGGTACATCCGTTGCTTGAGCTACAAGATGGACCTACATGACGTCACTGAAAACACTCTTCAGTTGCTGTGGTGCTTAGAAGAGGAAACTTAAAAGTCATTTTGTGGGTAACAGCATAGACATTTTATTCTCCATCAGGAGTCCATCCCTTAATGGTGGGCACAGGACGGAACCGAGGATGAGCATGTCACCCAGGTGTTTATGTCCTGTGATACTGTGTTAAGAACACCTTTGAGTCAAGTCAAGGCCGTGTCAGCTACTGGCCTTCAATGAACTGCATAAGGAATGAACGGCCATTGCAGTGTCACACAGTTGATTCCTTGACATTCAAACACTTTGAATCGTTACTGCCTCAAGGCCGAACGGTGTAGCACATTCATTGGTAATGAGAATCAGGGGTGAACTTAAACCGATTTATTTATTTCTTTAATTTCATGCAGAGAGAGACATGATCAGAAACTTATTGTCAATAATTAAGTAGGATGTGTGTGGGTGTGCGTGTGCATGTGTGCGTGTGTGTGTGTATGTGAGCATGCGAGCGCATGTGTGTGCATGTGCGTGTTTGTGTGTGTTTATGTGTGTGGCGTGTGTGTGTGTGTGTGTGTGTGTGTGTGTGCGCGCACATGCATGTGTGGGCCATGAAGTTTGTAAAATATGACTGCGGGTTTATTTGCATTTGAGAATCTTGCATATATGTTTTTCTGTTTCCTTTTTTTCCATTTTTATTGTCAGCTTCATTATAGAAAGCCTTGGCAGGCGTGTCATATTTCCGTGCCCTTGCTAATAAAGGAATTCAATCTCCCTCTCCAGCCCCCGTCCCGACAGCTCAGGAGTGATGGATGGGGAAGCTCCGGTCTTGGTGGTGCGCAGGTCTGTCCCGCGCCCGATGATGTACGATTTGGGCACGGGCAGCATGCGCCAAATCGCCTGGCAACGCACCGACCCATGATGCCTCAGTGCTCAGTCGGGGGCACTCGAAGATGAATGCTTGTTAATGGCACCGGAACCTTTAAGTTAGTCATATGACCTGGATTTCTCTTTCCCGTTTGTCTTTTTAAAGAAAATTCTAATACAGATCAGGTCATATGATCGTCAACGTACATAATCGCATGTATTTAATTGTGCGTTATTTTATTTACTTTCTTTTGGAATTTGTGAAATCCAGAAGCTTATCAGATTGCAAATATCATATCATATCATATATTTTTTAAAATATGTATTTATTTATTTATTTTTTGGTGACATAATAATGAAAATCAAAAGTGGGTTATGTGAGGAATTATGAAAAAAGCATATGAGACTGAAAAAAAAACAAAAAAAACAGATGCGCTTGATTGGACAGGTTGCATGTCTTGGTATGTGGGAATTTATTTTGGACAGCAACCATATTGTTTTTTTTTTTTTTATATACAAAAAAACTTGAAAACATTTGTGTAAAATAATTTGCCAGACCGATTTCTAACTTCTGTATTTTCCAATTAATGTAGGTGTGGTTGTGACACCCAAGTTCCCAGCATGCACTACCCGGCAGAGTTACACACAGAGTTACAGCGTCCCAGTGTCAGTGTGTCTCCTTTCTCCCACAGTATGCCTTTCGCACTTTGCCACCCAGGAGCTGCATCAGTGTGATGACACCGCTCAGCGCACGGCGGTCAAAATGGATGAACTCAGAGTACAGGAAGGTACACTACTGAGAGCCTGAAACAAAAATAAATAAATAAATAAAATAAAAATATTGTATGTGCTGTACTACACAGAGGCAACACAGTTGGGCATCTTTAATATTTTTACAGTTTTTTTAAAATTTTTGTACAGGACTTGAGTTTTGGAGTATGTGACATTTTGAGAGAGAGAGAGAGAGAGAGAGAGAGAGAGAGGGGTCGGTTACTGGAAGTGTGGGGTAGGGGGGGAGATTGATTTCCTCATGCAACAGTAGAAGGTTATTTTTCCCTCCTATGCATTCAGTCATAATTATTTTTATTGACTTCATGTTCCAGACAATCTGAGTGATGAAGACAGTGGTAAATGAAATATGGGACCAGAATACCAACTAAACAACATTATATGTATAAAAAAGTGAAACATTTTTATTTTTTTTATTTTTATTCTCCGTAGGGGTATAAGATAAAACGGCTGCTCTATGTATTATCCACTGTTTGTATCAGGGATATTATCAACAGTATCCATTTACCCTTGCTCAAAGGCTTTGTATTCCATCCATGGTGATGAATATATCGATTTACATTTTTGGGTCCAGGCCAGCCGAAACAGGATATAGATGACAATATTTCTGGTGGCAATAAGGTGAGGAGATTACAAAAAAAAAAAATGGATACAGGAAAATATGGGTCACAACGGAGGAAAGAAGAGAGGAAGAGAATGTAAATCAGGTTAACACAGCGGGATAGTTTGAGGTCTGGTCGAAAGAAAATGAAACTACAGAAAAATTAAGCCATTAAAACGCATTCATATTCATCTCCACCAAGTTATAAAAGAGAAAAAATATATATATTAATGTTGGTGATATTGCTTTTGTAATATTACTAAATTAGGCCCAGAGATCATGCCTTCCTGGTGTGAACTTGAAAAAAAATATAATCAGGTGGGGTGACACCAATGTCATACTTCTAAATTAAAGGTCGAGCTCTTGCAATAAAATGGATATAACTGCAAGGACAGCATTACCTGTTTGAATATTGTGTTTTTGCTATTTATATATGTGTCCATAAAACTTGGGTAATACACTTTAAATATAACTTTGAGTCAAAAAAATAAGTGTATTTTATTGTGTGTGTGTGTATGTGTATGTGTGTGTGTGTGTGTGCATATTTATACAAAGACTTTGCGGAATACATGATTCTGATGGCTCCAAGTGTGTGCATTAATTTTCAATAATGGGATACCTTGGCCTTTTAACATTTCTGGCCTTTTTTTCATGACAGAATCATTGTTTTCATTAAATCATAAATAATTTCTGGTTAACAAAAAGGTCCAAATTGAACTGTCAACAGGAGTTCTGCTCGACACCGCTAAAACAATGTGCCCGAAGGGCCGCAGAGGAATATTTCAATTTCAGCTGATTAAGCCCACAAAAATCAATAAAGACAAAAGTAACTAATACATCATCATTGTTGGTAACTGTTGTGTAAGCAGAATAAACCACTCTGAGCAGTTATTGGAGAATAAAGTACTTTGGCCTTAGCTGCGTCCCCATCCCCGTTGTACACTATTTTCCAATAGCAGGACAGCCCATCGTGGTTTATTTCCTTACATATGTTCTTATGTGTCTCAATAATTCTGATCCCATGTAGTCTACATCACAGATATGATGATATCAATCTGTGAAGTTATATCATGCTTAGTTGATTTTCCTGAAGTTGGTCAATGCTAGCAATAATGAGGGAGTAGTCCCGTGTACTAGTTTCCACAAAGCCCTTGTCAAATCCATCTCAAACAGTAAAAAAAAAAAAAAAAAAAAAACAGAAACAAATGAATTCTGTGATACATTAAATTCGGGAGACGTGGGGTGCGGATGATGGAGTGGTACTGAAGCAATTTAATACGACCATATGTTCCAGCCGAGACATATTTGCAAAAAGATTGTGATGGCTGTGCTGATGTTATTCCTGGAGAGAGTAAAAAAAATAAATAAATAAAATGCCTTGCAGTCCCACAGCTGGGTTTTAGTTCACTGTGATCCAGACGTATTCAGGATAGCACACTCAGACCATGTTTCAAATCTAAGCAAAGCTTGTCAGTCAATCAATTTGTTTATTTATATGACACATTTTATTAGAATTTGTCAGAAGACCTTTCACTGTGTATGCCAACATGAGCCCTCACAAAGTAAGGTGACAGTTACAAGGAGAAAACTCACTGGATGGCATTGCGCTGTCACTCAATACATGGTCCTCGAGGCCCTAAAACTGCTGGTTTTCCATCCTCCCGTTACGAGCAAGTCAGGTGTGAACACAGTCTGGCCAATCAGCAGCACTAATTGTTCAGTTAATCACCGGGGAGAAAGGAAAACCAGGGCTGGAATTGGATTTGAGGGCCGGATTTGAGTGTCCATGGCATATGGGGGGGGGGGAACCTTGGAAGTAACCAGACTCAGGAGGAGATTGAGTTGATCATGTTAATTTCCAATCCATCTAATTAGCTTGGGACTGATTGTATGAAATAATCTGGAGATTGAGTTCATGCGGTGGGGTGGGGTTTTATTTTGTAAATGTGCTTTTACTGTTGAGCGTGGTGGCTTATCATCTTGTTGAAGACTGTTACACATTATGTTATTTGGATAGGAAGATTGAGCCAGAGCTATCGTGAATCTGTGGAGTTGAGCTGTACACTTCATCAATCAGGCTTTGCACTTCAAACTATCCTCTTAACGATGAGAGGTTGCATTTCCCGTGCTGTGCCCTTTTTAAAGAGTATCTTAGATGCGGCAGAAATGTGAATAAAATGTGCTCATCAATTTTCTTAATGACTGTCATAATCCCTCTGCAACTCAACACCCTCACTGATTTCATTCAGAAGGGAAATGACCTGTCGCTCTGTCATTCCAACTTGTACGCATCAGTCAATGCTGAACTTATCCCATGATTAAAAAACAGGACCAATAAATAACACTAGAGTGGCTGGTGTAACTTCCTGTTTAACGTCTGAAGTGCAAGAGATGCACTGAGGCCAGCACGTTAGTATGAAGAAGAAGAAAAAAAAGACCTGGAGATCGGCCCAACTGCTTGAGCGATGGAGGCAGAGATCCAGTCTTCACTTCACTCCTCTTTGGCCCTTGTACAGTTTTCCAAGCCCCTGATCACTTAATTGAATCAATGCCATGCTTGATTGTGTTAGTTCAGATGTTTCTCCGCCTGGAAAGATACAAAGAATTTGATCTGCCCTTGAAGATGGAACGATACCAAACGGCAATAATGGCTGTGGTGTGGCACTGATGAGCCGCGTGGGGCAAACCACATTTCCCAGAATGGAGTCCGTATTTCACCTCTCTCTCTCTCTCTCTCTCTCTCTCTCTCTCTCTCTCTCTCTCTCTCTCTCTCTCTCTCTCTCTCTAACTCTCTCTCTCTCCCCCTCTCTCTCTCTCTCTCTCTCTCTCTCTCTCTCTCTCTCTCTCTCTCTCTCTCTCTCTCTCTCTCTCTCTCTCTCTCTCTCTCTCTCTCTATATCCGTTGTGCGTGTGTGTGTGCGTGTGGTTTCTTTGCTCTTTGGGTTCAAACCAGCGGGACTTGCATAAACAATGAGTTTAATTAACCGTGAATACTTTCCTTAGCAGTTTAATTAATAATCTACACTAAGCAATCGTAACAATGTACGCCATTGATGGCTGAATCATTCAATGGTTAATAAACAGCACGAAGCTAGTTAAGAACTGCCAGCTCTTTCATTGTCATTCAAAGAGCAATTACTGGCGGGCAGTGCAGGACTGAAGGCCGGAGTATCAATAACAACTCTATTACCGTGGAAACGCTGGTGAAGGTTTAAGATCGCCATTCACAGCCTTTATTTCAATACATGATAAATCAACACTGCGAGTGATACCAGCCAGTGCTGGAACAGACAACCCTAACCATTAAAGCTGTAAACAATAATGAGCAATGACAATTATAGAATTGGAGAAGAGGGTGGGGTGGTTGTGGTGTTTGTGTGTGTGTGTGTGTGTGTGTGTGTGGAGGGGTACATATTTTTATGAAGTTCCATTTTCCTTGCACTACTCAGTGGAGGTTGACCTTTCAATGACTCGGCGAGCAGCGATTGGTGGGAGCCGAGGTCTCCTGGGTTACGGCGTTTCCCTTATCGAGTGCCTCAGCGCTCGGCGCATTGATTAATCCTTCCATTAAACACGGAGCGCCACTGAGGTGCAAATTGACTCCCGAAAGTCGGTTAAGCGTTCCCGGCAAACGGCAGGGCCACGCGCCAACGGACTAACACCGAGACAGACAGCGCGCAAACATGAAACGGGCGAGGATTTTCCCCAACCGCGACGTTATCGGGGGCGAGAGGCGGAGCGGACCTGCGGATCTGCCGGGAGTGCAATTGTTTCTGATTTGACTCGTCGCACAGCGCTTGAAAATGGCCGCCTTGTTATTAAATTAGGTTTAAGCTAAACCTCATTTAATGACGTATCGATGGTAAGGTTTGTTACGTATTTGCTAATGCTCTTTTGTGGCTTAAACGGCTTGCTTATTGTTTTATGTGGTGCAGCCTGTATGTTTAATGAGGGAGGTAAATAGGTGTGTTGCTCAGGTCTACTATGGCAATGCCGCACCTGGGAATCGAACCTGCAACCTCTTAGCTGCAAGTCCATTGCACTACACTGTCAAACCATTCCATGAAGAGATGGCGGGTGATACTGCTAAACTGCTTGCATGCTGGTGCTGTTCAGTTCACAACATCTGAAAAACCAGATGGGACGATTGTTTCTTAGGAATTTAAGCAGCAGCTGCTGAACAAAGGAAAGTCCTATTTGTATATATTAGTTTGGATTTAGTGATTTCCTGTGTAGTCAAAGTTATTACTCTGCAATCCATGTCTAATGCATATTCATACCCACTTTGTATTGATTTTAAGGGGGCTGTAGATAAGAACTGAAACAATTATGCAAAACAGACCAACCAGATAATATATACTACGAACCTCAGTAATGCAAATCTTCCCTTCGATACACATGTAAATTATTGGTAAAGTAATTGTAAAACTTTTTTCTCTCTTTTTTACTGCTTTGTGTCACTTTGATTCAAAATCTGCACAAAGCGTTATTTGCATTTCTTGGGCTCCTCATTCATGTGAGGTATTTAGAGGACAAATGTTGAATAAAATAACCCGTCCCAAGTGATTTATTTATTTATTTATTTATTTATTAGATTTTTCTTTATTTTTCTGTTTGAAACTAGTTAAAAGTATAAAGTATGTGTGCCAATTTTAGTGTAGTTGTACACTTACTTTTAAGTCAACTTTTACTTTTATAATAATAATAATAATAATAATAACATGCAATTTTAGGTAGCCATGGTTATATTTTCAAAACAACCACTTTAACATGCCATTTTTCTTTTTCTGTGAAATTTTGGAATCAATATGGCTGTATCGAAAGGTGAAAACAATAACTTTTTCTTTTCCTCACAAGGCGTGAGTGCGCTACATTCCCTGACCTTTCGGTAAATAATGCATCTGGTTTTCCGTCCGAGGGAAAAAATAACACGTTTTATGAATTTGCCGTTCCACCCTCATGGACTGTTTTTCAAAAAAAACACAACTCCGTACACCGCCGGAGCCGAATTTGACCGGCGGCGTCCTCTCCCGCCGCCTGGCACACGTGGGCACATTAATTAACCTCCGGCTCGGCCGCACCGCCGTCTGGCTCGAGGATAGACTACGCGGCAATCACTCAAACATCACCGCCAGGCCCTCTCCTGTCGGCAGCCTCGCCCCTCTTTACCCGCACACCCAGGCCTTTTCCACGCTTTTCTTATTCGCGTGGCTGTCACCTTTATCCAAGGTGGGCTGCACAAGCTCATATTTTACCTGCAGTCTGCCCTCAGCGTGGGGTATTTGGCCAGGTAATACAGCTAAGGCAGACTGCTGAGGGGCACCCAGAGCGGTACCACACCTGGGTCTCTGATCCGGAAACTTCTGGAACCGCTGAGGTGCCCTATGGACTGTGTTTTTGCAGCTGTGTTATTTCCCATAGCCGGAAAACTAAACAAAATTAAGGTAGCCACCTTTTGTTTTTGTTTTTTCTATACATACCTTCAGTAATATTGTAATATTCACAATTATTAAAGACTAATGTGTCACATTGCTTGATTAATTGAATCGTACCATACCACACTTCCTATGGAGAGCTAAAAGTGGGTCTTCCTTGCATTAATGTCCCTGCTTAAGAGTCTCTATTAGAGGTCTGCATCCTGACCCAAACCCGACAGGGCCTGAAAGTGTGTTGTGATTGGATCAGGCATCTGGCATATTGATTTTAAATCGATAAACTACTGATCCCCAAGATCATTGCTTTAATAGGCTGAAAACAAATCACATTCTCTCCTTCCCTCTTGTGTATACCCATCCCCCTGATCTTCACTTCAGACATGTCCACCTCTCTGTTCTGCCCCCAAGTGCATGTGCAGTCATACCACACACATACACAAACACACCCGCACACACACACACACACACACACACACACTCAATCAAATTGAAACTCAGTGAGTTTAATTATATATACACCCATGAGTTCAATAACCACTCCAGTATGTGTCATATGTGATTATTGCTTTCAGCAAGTTAAAAAAAAAATATATATATATATATATATATATTGTTTGAAGAGTACACTGAAAATCCTTGAAGATTTCCTTGGAGGTGGAAAGTGATTTTAAGAGTTATATTGATTTCTTCTATTTTTATTCATTTTTATTTTTTGTCAGTCAGGAACTATTACCAAACAATAAATACAAAAAAATGTACTTCAGTTCACTTTCCATAATTTTTTTTTTTTAAACTGCACAGGAAGTGTGTCCTCTTCTCAACCCCTCCCCCCCCACACACACACACACCCCCGCCCACTTAAGGCCCTAAAGTCATCACTTCCTTTGATTAATTACCCACTTTCATCGCGTTAAGAGCACGTCCTCTGTCACGGGTCCGCTCTTTCCGCTGTTTTATCTTCCCTACCGCGAGGTGAGTCTGTGAGAGAGACTGCTCCAGGCGCTGTACGACATTCTAACGAATATCCAACGCGTCAGAAAGCGCTTGTCCCTCAATTTGCAGGTGAGCGATTGCAGGTGTACGCGCAGGCGGAGGTTCTCCGGTCCTGGGGGGGCTCCCCCTCTGGTATGAGTGGGTCCCTCCCTTCCCTGTCTGCGGACTCCTCAGACCGTCAGAACAACAGAGGGATTCTGGGTAGTCACGGTCGCGCTGCTCGTGAGCTGAATCCCATGGTTTAACGGGTCTTCATAGGGAAGCCTGTGGGCCGCCAGTCCTTAATTTCAGTTCATTTCTTCTTGGGCCTTGCATAGTGAAAAAGGGGGTGTTCTCACCAAAGCCACCTCTGGAAACCTCACAGGAAACCCAGGGCACTCTGACTCTGAAGGATCTTTCGTAACTGGCTCCCTCTTACTGATTTGTATACAATGAAGAAAAAAAAAATGCAATCGATATTGTACATATTTATTTATATATAACTTTTTTTTTTTTTTAATTAAGATGATCTCATGATGCTCCCACAGTGCGACTAATCCAAACTTATAATAATTATAATAATAATGCATACAAATATGGTGGGAGAGTGACAGAAGAAGTTATGGCCATCAAGCGTTCAGAAAAAATATATATATATTATGAGCATTGCATTTTAATTGTGTCTGTAAAACTCATATTCAGACTTAGTAATAGTTTCAAGTTTAGCTGAATTACTTAATTAAAATATATAATGAGGAGGATAAAGAAAACAGCAATCCATGAATCAAAAAGTGCATTCTATTCTCCTTGTCACTGTCAGTTCAATGGTTTCAAAATGCAAAATTATGATTTATTTTATTTTATTTTTTCAATACCACCTGCCGTGGACCCCTGAGGACCCCTCTGGAATAAGCATGAAAACCTCATTATCATCACTGGCGTCATTCATTTTCCAAATTTACTCAGTCTGAAAAAAAAATATCAGCTCTAATGGATTTTGCTATCAAAATGTAAAATGATGGAAATGGCACCGTTGTTTATTTCTGCTAAATTTTTTTCCCTCAAAATCTATCAAAATGGGTCACAAACGAAATACTGCCACATTTCGTTTTCACTTCTATTATTATTATTATTATTATTATTATTATTATTATTATTAAGTTTATCAATTTTTAAAATATATTTTCACTTATCTACTTAGTGAGATTTGACCTTGTGGATGTATTCACTTTAAGATCTCTGTGCCTTAAGCAGAGGCATATTTATGATGCACAGACTAATTATGTGCAGTTTACATGCACGAGAAAACATTTCTCTTTGCCTGCCCTGGCTGCACTTTGGTACAAAAAGCCCATACAACAAGCAATTACCGGGTGATTTAATGTTTTAAAAGTGTTTTCTCTGTAATTATAAGATTGATTTTACTAAACAGAACTCTATCTAATCGTTTAAATTCTCGAATGTGACATGAAGGAAAAAAAGAAGCACAATTACATTAAACATAATTAACAGACAGAGATCCTGCTAATGCCAGCTAATTGGTGTGTGTGTTAATCAAGGAAAAACAAAAAAAAAAAAAGAGAAAAGAAGATGAAACTAGGGTGAGAGCAGTGATCATTGCAAAGGTAAGGTTTCTGTCCAACAGCCCATTACAGGATTGGGCAGAGGCCTAAGTTTTGGACCACAGTTAAAGTTGTATATTTCCTTGCCAAAACACACACACATGCGCACGCACACACACACACACACACACACACACACACACACACACACTGGTGTAAAATGCCAGTCTGTTCACTTTACCCTCTGAAACAAAAACATTGACGCAAGCACAGCTCTTATATATAAATAAGAATAAAATTTTAAAAATGCATCATTCCTTAAATCCTTCAATCCTCAATCATTCCACATCCCCCAGCTCTCTGATCCAGTTCCCCAGCACTGGACACCCATTACGGCTCTATCCTTCCACATCCCCCAGCTATCTGAGCCAGTTCCCCTGTCCTGGTCATCCATTATGGCTCTGTCCTTCCACATCCCCCAGCTCCCTAAACTAATCCCCCAGTGCCGGCCACCAGTAGGGCTCAATCCTTCCACATCCCCCAGCTATCTGAGCCAGTTCCCCTGTCCTGGTCACCCATTATGGCTCTGTCTTTCCACATCTCTCTGCCCTCTGAGCTAATACCCCTGCGCTGGCCACCATTACAGCTCAATCCTTCCACATTCCCCAGCTCCCTGAGCAAGTCTCCCAGCTGGTCACCCATTACGGATCAATCCTTCCACATCCCCAAGCTCTCTAAACTAATCCGTCAGTGCTGCCCACCCATTATGGCTCTGTCCCTCCACATCCCTCTGCCCTCTACTCTAATCCCTCAGTGCCGGCCACCATTATGGCTCTGTCCTTCCACATCCCCCTGCCCTCTACACTAATCCCCCAGTGCTGGCCACCATTGCGGCTCAGTCATTCCACATCCCCCAGCTCCCTGAGCCAGTTTCCCCAGTGCTGGCTCTGTGTAAATTCAGCCACATCCCCCAAATCTCTGAGCCAGCAACAGCAAACATGCTGTTCAGTTCACCGCTTTCAGTAAACCAGCCAGAATACAAAAACTACAATTCCCAAGGCATCCCAGGATCCCAGCTGAACGCATCTGTGATTGGGCTCAGAGAGTTTTGGGAAGAATGCCATGAGCCATAGTGTCTGCCCCCTGTAGGGGACATGCATGTCTGGTCTTAATTTCAAGAACCATATGAACACCAACAGTGCTGAAACCAGAAGTTAAGGTGCAGACCGTCAGAGTTCAAGATAATGCACGTTAAACAATGATATTTTTCTCATAAACTTCTTTTCTTTGTCTTCTCCACGGGTGGAAGAAGAGAAGAAAAATTCTGGAGGACATTGCTGTATGTGTACGGTATATACTAGAAGTACAGCAACAGGGCATCTACTGTTCTTCTACCAAACAGGACATTGCAATATTTTCAGACAAATTCCCTGGTCAGCCATTATTGACAGTAAAGCGCTGCACCTACACTATCAGCACTGGGAACACGTTGAACTTATGCACACTTCAAGAGATGGATATTGCTGAGCCCCAATTAATTCCAACCAATGTCAATTCTATTGAGCGATATATATACACATATATATATATATATATATATATATATGGGAAGACAAAGGGGGTTTTGGGTAATGGGCCTGTCCAACTTAGCTCAGCAATACTGACAATGTGCATGGCATTACTGAGAGCTGGGAGAAAAATAGTGGAGATGAATCCACACTGTGTGAATACTGGGCCCAGGGCCTCCAACGCTTATCATCTCCCTCCAATGATGTGGATGTCCGGCAGTCAAAATAAAGCAAATTAACAGAGAGGCATATTTGCTGACTGTTCAATGTATTTCATAAAGTCAGTGGGTTATTGAACTGGTAAACAATAATGTTTATTGAAGTGAAATACGTGCATGTATGCTCTCTCACACAAACAGGCACTCACAAACACACACACACACACACACTTACTGATCCAAAGCAGATTGCTTCTGCTAGTACACGTGTATTGATTCTGATCAGTTCAATTGGTATAGCAGTTTGTACAGTGGTGATATAGTTTATCTTAGATATGAAGGATGTGGGCTCACCATAGCTGCCCGATACCACAAGTAATGCCTTATGTGTCCCAGAATGCATCTGGGTTTAAACTTATGTATTTCTATCACCTTTAAACTGTGGAAATATAAGATCTCAAGCCCAACAGAAAAATCAGACATGGTAGAAGATGGTGATGGCGGTACTTATTGCACAGACAATACAGTTCATACAACACTATATACATAGGCACACACACACATACACACACATTTAGTGTGTGTGTACAGTATGTGCATGTGCTTTTAAGTGATGTATAGAGCAGAGTGAACAGACATATTTTGGTGTACATGTCCATTCTCCCTTTTTTTAACCCATCCCCCACACATCCACCCATTTTAAATGATATGAAATGGCAAACAATCAGTAACACAATTCAACTCATATCAAGAAAATCTTATTTGACTCTTCTTTCCATCTTAAGATTAAGCCTTGAATGTCCTCATAATTACAAATCATTAATACAATAAATAAATAAATAAACTGTTAGCTGCAGTGGCTCTTCATCTTGTTATGGATATGAGATATATTCTTTGGGCAGAAGACGCATTATGCATTCAGACATGTCATACGATGTAAGCAGACTCACCTCACCACCTTGAGTGCTGTGCAAACACCATTCGTCCTCTTCACTCCGCTCTTCTATCCCAGAGGGCCGTGCGGTAATTCTCCCCACCGAAGTGGCCTTTTACCTATATAATTACGCATTTAAGTACGACCAGCAGTGCTGCATATGAATCCGTGACACTAAATGTGATATATTGTGAATGTACTAATTTGTGCAGCACGAACACACATAATTGCCTTTTTTTTAGCCTTTTGTTTTTTCTCTTTTTTTTTCAAGGTTTACATGCAGTTAGTACTGTATAAGAAGCAGGTGTATTACTGTAAAAATGTGGGTGTTTAATTGCTTACAGTACAAGTAAGCCCCAGTCTTTGTTGGACATGTTTCTGGACACCAGCATGGACACCAGCATCTATATTATTCCTCACTTACTTTTATTTTTTTAATTTATTTTTTTTTAACTGGTTTTGTTATGTAGTTAAGGGAAAATGTGCCATGGTGTATTACAGACACATTTATAAAAGCACTAAAATGTGCAAAACAGGAAAAACACAAAATGGAGAAAGCAGTTACAGAAATACAAAGTACAATATTTTCTAAAAAAGCTTTTTTTTTCAGTCATAACAATATTCTGCTCGCTTCTCCCTTTCCTTGCACCCATTATTTCAATTGGCATATGTACTGTCTCTCTCATCAATTCCACAGGGAATGCACAGCTTTGGTTGTCTGCGTGGATCGCACACAAATTGAGTCCATTTCACGCAGTTGTCGTTAGCTTTATTTCGACTGCTTTTGCCGACCTGGGACGTTGTTTCCTTCCCAGGAGTGGTGGGCGTGTGAGGTGATGCTGCGACCGTGGCTGCTTTGGCAGCTGCTACTTCTGTCCTCAACTTAACGTCATTTTCACACAGGTCACATGCCAGATCCACGATGATGTCATTCATTAGTAATTCCAGTGGTTCCATTTGCTTGCGTGATTTTGACATTCTGTAGTCTATCCAGAGTTTATCCGAAGTCGCCTTTCAGTGATCATCTCCACGGAGCTCATCATTTCTGTGACTACAATACCCACAATTACTGCTCCCCAGGCTGAAGTCAATGATCAAAATCTTCATAAAGCGATTGCAGTGAATTAACTTGTGATTATTATGTACGAAATTAGTTTCAATGGCACTTGACCCAGCAAATCGTATCAAGCGTCAATCATTCAGCTGCTGAATAGTGTTCTGGAGGAGAGAGCAACCCATTCACACCAGGTTATCAACACCTATTACCTATTTTCTGGCAGGGGGGTTTAGTGAAGAAACCTGATACAAAATGTCTGTATTTCTTTAATGAATTGATTTTTTTTTTTAGAATTCTAACAAAGCATTTATTTTAAGCCTCACTATTTAGGAGAAGTCATGGAAGGAGGAGGGTATTGCGTTTGCGATGTTGGAGTAATTCGCATTTGAAAGTCCAAACTCCCCGATGGCGTCGACTCTGGCGTTTCTAGTCTTAAAGGGAATTGGCTCCAATGTGAGAGCAGGTTTAGAACTTTTCTTCTTTTCCATACCTGTCAAAGGTACTGCTCTATGCATTCTATCCATCCAACACTGTACACTGAACTGCAAATGCTGCAATAAGCAGTTATATTGGGGACATGAACCAGAGTTTTTGATATGAAAATAGTCATACCAGAGCAAAGCTCCCATCCCCACTGGCTAACTCAGGATTTAATAAGACCACAATTCAGTGTTTTATTCATGAAAGCGCTGCGGCTGACTGCAAATCAATATGCTCGCGCGGGTGAGTTCACCCCTCATTTTAAGTCCGCGTGCCTATGAGTGACCATCGGGGGCAGTGTTTAGTCCAATGGTTCTGGCAATACGACACTGATGAAAGCCACTATGCCGTAGAAGGAAAAAATGTTGAAACTGATGATGATTGTTTTCTCCTTGTAGTGCTTTATATATTAAAAAAAAGCTCCCGTAAATGAGATCCTTGTCTCCCGACCGTGTCTCAGTGGAAATAAGTCAGAGGAAAGAGAGAATAATGGGGGCTTTGACGGGGCTGGTTTTGTGTGGGATCTGTGAATAAGACATTTATTGAAATGTAGAAGGGTAGGTGGTTTACCTCGACATGGGCCATCACAGGAGAGCAGTTGTGCTGTTTGCACGGCTGAGGTTGTAACTGAAATTCCACCGTCAAAAGTAAGTCCTTGGGCTATGTCTCTTCTTCTCCTTCTTCTTTTTCCTCCTTGTCTTATTGTTATTGGCAGGGTGATGCAAATATCACGCATGCTCTCCCGAATGTATGCTATTCCCCATAAACGCACAGCTCTAATTCCAATTCAGATTTTACAAGGAATACAGAATCAGTGAAAATGAGAGATCAGAGATAGCCAAGATACAATTGACTTGAACAGATAAACTACACATAAGTGTCAAGGATTATTAAGCTAACCTGCTCTGCTAAATCTTCTATTGTGACTAGGTGGAAAGAAAGTTCCTGACATTTTATTCACATTTACCAGACATGTTCCCAAGGGCCTTCCAAGGGCTGTAGTCAAACATCAAAATATCCATCTCCTTGGTAACACTCAACTGCACACGAAATGCATTCCAATCCCGTCTTCCAATTTGAAGATGGTTAAATAAGATACTAAAGGAAATAGAATTTGGTGGGTACAATTTGCAGATCCATGTTATGGCATGTGAAATATTGTCATGAAAAAAATAAGTGAAATCCTGCCGTCTGATGAACCATTTTCTGCCAATTTTGACCCTATTTGTTCCCCTATTAAACAGTAAGTATACACAATAACACACCAGCAATTCATCCTGCAATTCAACTGCAAAGTGGTTCACCTTTCATTTTCAGTAGCATATATTTATGTCCATCTGACATTACTGTGTGTGTGTGCGTGCTTGCGTGTGCGCGCGTGTGTGAACTCTGTATTGGCACAGATAGATGTAGCTTCAGTGCAAGGACCTTATGGATTAAAAATGCATTGCCCGGGGAAAAAGAAATTGCTCACCAGTGACCCCTGTTGGTTAACTAAGCTCACACAGCTTGCTTGCTAAAGCAGCTCACAAAGGGCCAGGTGGACGTACATAAAACTGTGGCCCAATAAGGATATGTTGGTGCATGCAGTCTGCATGAAATTAACATTTTTATTTACTATGGCTGCAGGTAATTGTGCAATCAGCAAATGGGACTGCCTACTAATTGCATTTTGCATGAAGCAGAGCTTAACAAGAAGAGCAATTCAAAGAAGTCCTGTTCAGTGCATTGAATAACTTGATTTGGATATGGGGAAACGGAGGTGCCCGCTGGCGTCCCGTAGCCTAATAGCACATCCAGCACTGCGGACAGCGGGCGCGTCAAAGTGCGGACCGTGATGGCCATTGTCGATTGAAAAGGTCCAGTTACAAGACAGCGTAACGTTGCACCGGGCTTGACTATTGCCGGGATAGAATGCCAAGATTGTATGGGAGGTTCTAGGTCATCTTTTATTTCGTCCAGAAGAGCAATTATGTCTATGGCTGCTTGTTTGGAAGATATATTTTTTTAACCTTTTTTGGCGGTTCTTTCTCTGTTATTGGTGCTTTCTGTGATTTTTTGGACTGTGTTGGATGGTAACTGTCGCCTTTAATGCAGCCTACAGCCAGTTTTTGCAATCAAATGTTTTATGGCCCCTGCCACCAGTGTAGATGCTGAGTGCTCCTTCTGTTAACAATGGTGACATTGTCAGTGACAACAGGCACCCTGTCAAAGACTCATACCTCGCAACGTAGGCTACACAATGTACCAAAACTAACTTTAAAGAAATGAAAACAAACACATGGTAACCCTGTTTATATTATTTTAGTAATGCAATTTAAGCAAATGACCTCTCATGTCACGGTTGTGCTTCCTCTGTTCCTGCCTCCCCGTAGTTTTTGTCCTGTCTCGCGCCCCTTAGTTGGTCTGCCTGCGTTTCGTGTCTGGTTATTGTTCATTGTTGTGGTAATGGGTTAATTATGTTATCACATACCACACACGTCTGCTCGTCGTCTTGTTTCATTCCGCACCCGCCTGCTCGTCGTCTGTGATTGTCTCCAAGTGTGTCCTGTTACCCTGAGTATTTAAGTCTTGCTTCTCTGTCACTCAGTTACTTGATCCTACAGTTTATGTTCTCCATGTCTGCTACCCATGTTTCCAAGTTCTCTGCATGTTTCGAGTTCCGTTACGCGTTTTCTGTGTTTTTCCTTTTGAAATTGCCCCTCATGGCCTTTCCTTTGTTCTGTTTTGTTTTTGAAAGTAAAGTGTTTATTTAAATTTACCTTTTGGCGTCTGTTTTTACTCTGCACTTGGATTCTAACTCAACCAAACCCTGACACATCCATGTTCTATAAGGCAAAAATCACGCTCTTTTCAATGCACCAGCCTGTCAATGCATTTACTTGTATTTGTTGCTAGCGGCAACTGCCCATTTATTTATTTTTTGAAACTTCAAGCACTTATTTCAGTTGCTGCAATTTTGTGTGCTACTTCCTTTCCCACATGTGTGCATGAGATATATTGGTTATTTTAATGAATTAATTTCAAAGAACACTCCATGATTTCTGCCTCTTATGTTTTCACAATTTTTAACAACTTTGCCGTGACTGTCCCTGTGACTTCAGCAAATATTTTCCATGGCAATCACCCAGACTTAATTATTGCATGACTTTTAAAAGCTGTACAATTTCATGATTTCTTGCTTGGGGAGTTGAAATACTGTAGTTCTTGCCGCAAAGATTTTGTCGGTGTGTCTGAGTCTTTTACTTCTTGCTTGCATCTTGATTTATGCCAGCTCTTTAGAGGTGGAGATGTTTTGTGCAGAAAGTGACCCTTGTTAATTGCATGAACCTGCAACTGTTTTACACATTAACACGCATGTTATCTGGGTCAGAATGCCTCACAACCGCACCTGAAACAAGTCACAAAAGGCTCAGTGCACCTGACCCGACGTGTCTTTCTCTGAATCATGTCTGTGCAAGGTCAGTCTGTGGACTGTGGTGTGAAAAGAAGCTGAATGTAAAATTTGGAGAGAAAGGGATGAAAAAACAAAACAAAATGGAGGCACTGAATAGGGATTATCAAATGTGCAAAATGCAGGCTGAACTGAGGGACCATCAACAAGGAACTCACAGAGCTGGAGCCGGAGGGTCTGTTAATCTGTCGGCAAACAGCTACCATGACGACAATGGAAGCGTGACAAGTGCGATGAGAGATCCAGGCGCTCTGACGAGAAGCAAGGGAGCCAGCCGGACTCTTTGACAGGAACAGCTGGGGGTTTTTGTGCATCCCGGAGTTATGGGAACTGCTTCTTAACCTTTACAGGGTGAGCTGCATGTTGTTCTGTCCACGGCGTTCTCCAGAACAGCGTGCTCCTGACACGATGGAGCCCTGTGAGTCACCTGCTGTAAACTCCGTAAACCCGTGCACCGTTTCCAAGACTCATTCTATATGTTCTACAATTCAAACAGAACACACTCCACACGATTCACGCCTGAAAGAGGAACCCATCTGAGATTTGCATAGAATTTGGGCTGATAGATCATCGAGGTATCCCTGCAAAATTTCATTATTGATGACTGATTAACTGAATGATTGGTTGATTGATTGCTTGATTAGTTGAAGGACTGATCACAGGGATGAATACAGGAAGTAGTGTGTTGTGAAGCTGTCTGACTGCATTCCAACAGCCAGATTAGGCACATTTTCAGTTGACGGTTATTTTCACTTAATTACATTTCAGTGCGTGTATGTCGTAACATAGCCAGGTTAAAACATGCCGTTTATCTGTTTACACATGGAAGTGCTGGGGTTATTGCCTTCTCATAGATCTGACTTAAATCCGAAGGTCAAATGCTGTCTGGGGACATACCTTTTTCCCCCCCAACAGCTTGAGTAATGTTGAGCAAATGGGAAAGCACTATGTACGCGGTGAGCTAATATTTCATCGAGAAAGTCGAGCTGCATCATCAGCAATTTTCACAGGAAAGACTGGATGCTCAGGCTAGGCCCGGAAGCACACAAACACCTCAGCGATTCGATGCTTACTAAGTACACGTGTACTAGCCAGCTCTGCGAAGATTCATGCCGTGGGATTTGTACTTGTTTATCCAGTTCGTTTTACAGCTGTACTTCCCCCCCCCCCCCCCCCCCCCCCCACTCCATTTGCTTATAAAATTATTAAAAATGTAAACAGACAGAGAAAAGTCAGAGTTTAGATTAGAAGCTGGCATCATCTGGCCCCATATAATAAACTCGCAGTGGGAAATGAGAAAAATAAATAAATAAAATGACAATCAGACAAACTGATGGGCTACTTTGAGTGCCCTGACTGAATCAAATGTGCTTAAACTAAAATTTTGGTGTCAGCATTGCTCTTTTTTCGAGAAGGTCCAGAACAAATATATTTAGTGTGTTTGTTTTTATTTCATCTCATGCATTACTACAGCAGTGTTAATGACACTGAAAGTGGTGAAAATGAATTCTTAGCAATGCAGTGAACACGCACTGTCCCTTATACATGCGCGCACACACACATGCACACACACGCACACAAACACACACATGCAAAGATGCACACACATGCATGAGCACAGATATACCATATTAATACATGCGTAATTTACAACCATCATTTATTTATTTATTTTTTTTCCTTTGGCAACTCATAATGGAGTGATGCAGAATTCATAAATTCTCAGGATACTAAGTTTTGGAAATAATCCTCTGTGATAATTTAATTTACTTCCTGGCACAGCTTTGGTCTGCAACTGACTTGAATACCTCTGTTACATACATTTTATATAAGAAAAGAAGGGTGCATGCATTCCAGCAGGGTAAATCTTGTTTCAGAAGACCATTCTTTAAATTCCACATTAATTGAAATATAAATGAACAAATAAATAAAGAAATATTTATGTGCTTCTGCAAAAAAATATTTAAATGTATTGTGCCAATCAACTCTCCCTGAGCATGGTCTCAATGGTCAAATGTGTCTGTTCATCAATTGAAATAGATCTACTTGACAGTAATGCTATGTCAGTGTGACTGCATGAAGTGATCATTTTGCACATTACTTATTTTGTTGGTTGACTGAATTAATTCACTTTGTATTTCACTTATAATGGGGTCATATCTGATTTAGAAATATATAATTTAAGCAGTGCATTCAAAATCTATTTGGACAATATTTATAAATAAATAAATAAATAAATACTGCTAAGATCATGCATAGGATAATGTATGACATTGAAATTATACAATAAAACGACTGTGCAATCCATTATAAATTAAATAGGCCCGCATTGATAATGCAATATAAATGCATGTGGCAATGCATTTTGAATTAAACAGTCACACATTCATCACTTTCAACTTACTGGGGACCACATCATGAATAATAAATGCACGTTATAAATGCATTTAAAAATGGCTACACAAATGTATATCTGTACCATGCGTAGTACAAATATTTGTCAATCCATGTTATGTGAATTGTTAATCCATAATGTAAAGTTTTGCTTAAGCGTTTTGAGTCATTTAGCAATGCACTTCTATGTATGTGGCCACATGCTTCAAATACAGCAAAAATCTAAAATCAAGGTAGGTTTTTTTTTGTTTGTTAGTTTTTTTTTTTGATACTGCCACCTTTTAGCTTGCTTTGTGGCAAGAAGGTTGTGGGTTTGAATCTCAGCTTGGGGACTCTCTGTGTGGAGTTTACATGCTCTCCCCGTGTTGTTTTATTGTTTTATTATTATTATTTTTTTTTAAACCATTAATGGTTTTAAAGTTGTTCTACCATGGATTCGTACAGTTTTCCCCAGTTCCAATGGATTTCTACCAGGTACTTCCGGGAATTGTATTATGAATTGGTTTTAAATTATGGGTTAAACTGACATTCACTTTATGAATTCAGAGGTTTGTATTGTTGTTTTTTTTTACAATGGTGGTTCAAGTGATCAAGTGAGCATTATTTTAACTTAACTTGTGACATTACCTTTTGGAATGAATGTGTAACCATATGCTTGTTGAGTCACTATTCAATGACGTTCAGAAGTCATAGACTTTTTTTTTTATTATTCTCCCGAGGCTAAGCAGCACCTCTTCGTCTCACACATTACCTCACACCTTCAGGTATCAGACATATTTTCTTCTCCAGGTAGCACATCAGACATCTTGTCTTCTCCAGGTAGCACACCTCCCCTGACCATTGGGTGCGAAGCCATCAATCAATCACGCGTGACATCAGAACTGATCAATAGCTTTCATGCTGGGACGGACCTCCTATTCAGGCTCAGCCAATCAGCGCGGATCTCTGGTCTCTTACCCTGTTTCCCTTTCACTTCCTCCCTGTTTCTAATCTGAGAACGGAGTCCTTGACCCTGGGGAGACAGGCCTCATCTTTGTACAGAGACTGGCACACTGTCATAAGTGAAAATTGTCTCGTAGCAAAGGGGACGGGGCTCAGGTTTACAAGGCCAACTCATATGTTTACTGAAATAGTCACAAAGCAAGAGAAACAAAGAAGAAGCACCAACCAGCGAAAAAAAAAAAAAATATGGAACTGCCAGCCATTTTCCCTACCATACTTGCCAACCCTCCTGATGTCCTGGGAGACTCATTAAATTCTTTGCCCACACCTGGTATCCTCCTGGGGTTACAATTCTCCCATATTTCACCCATTTTAGGAGACATTTTAGGACCACCCCCCCCCCCCCCCCCCCCTCATTTTTTTTTGTTATTATATGCTGTCTGTTCAGCATGTAGGCCCTATGACTCAAAACTTCTACTGTTTCCACCTGGATGACCGTACAGCCGCACTACGTGTGTCGTCTCCATGGCTACATGGGTGCACGACGAGAGCTGCTATCCTGAGTAACTGACTGGACGGAGAGAGAAATTGAAAGTTCAAAGAGAAAGAAAGACAATTTCAGATCTTGTGGAAAAGAATATCCTTTCCTTATGGGATGGTTCAAAGGAAAGCGGTATGCCTTTTGTAAACCTGGCCACACCAATTTTAGTATGTATGGGGGGCGTTTTAGTATGGAGTATGGGGATCACAGTGACATTAATCATTACATTTCTAAAAACATTAATTGTAATATTTTAAGTCATAAAATTAGAATGGACATACTTAAATTGGATTTTCGCTGAAGCTTCCTTTTTTCAAATGATTTAACATAATAACATTAAAAAAACGCACTTGCACTGTGCTTATAATTCACCAGAACGATCACCATAATGCAGGGGACAAAGTCCCTGAAACTCTCATTTATCTATTTTTATTTTTATTTTAGGAGAAGACCCCCAGGCCCCCTGGTTTTATATGAAAAATATCCCTATTTTTGACGTCCCAAGGTTGCCAATTATGTTCCCCACCCACACAAGGCTGTAGCCTCTGCTATCGGTTCAAGACGGCATAGGCACGGCAAGTGCTTTATCCGAAACACATCAAGTAAAGCCACTCCTTGAAGTGTGGCCAAGGGCCCCTGCAGTGCAGTGCTCTACAGCGCTCCTATTTAATGAGCATTTGCTCCTGAAAGTTGAGTTGTGTGTCGCCTGGAAAAATTATTTAGAAGTACATCAACTAATTGGGATGAATTAGTGTGCTCCTAAGTTAAAAAAAACTTACACAATAATTAATCCCAATTAGTTGATGTGCTCATAAATTATTTTTCCAGGCAACACATGTCCTCCTTGGGGAAAAAAAAAATCGTAATCATAGAGCCCTGCAGTACCTTAAAGTACCCCCAGGGGTCTGCTGACCCCCTGTTGAAAGCCCAGGATGTACTCAATACCAGACCGTGGGTCCCACCCACACACTGGATCAGGGCCTAATCAGGATATGCTGAGTCACCAAGCAGAAAAAAATATATATACTTTTGGATATGACCATTCTGATTCTGCAAGACTAGATGAAATGGATTTGCTTTCATCCTCCTAATGCTACCGTATAATTTGTAAACCTTAATGTAAATTAATGTATACATGTTTTTCTGTCTGGTTGCAGTATATCCCTCTTCAGTTTAGGTCGAACTGGCAGTAAAATTAAACCTAACTGATGTTTATTATTTAGTTCTTCCGCCGAACTGCATCTCTGACTTATGCTTACGTACTCACACTTTAATCTGTAAGCCTGTCAATCTGTTTAGCTCTAGTTGCTGCCTGTTCTCCCCCAGTTCATTTATATTTCTCTTCAAAACCGCATCGAGTCTACTCCCAGCCCTGTTCATTTGTGAAATCATTTGTTTTCCAGTCTTCAGAGAGCTTTTCTAGAAGGAATGAACCCGCACACTGCTCTCCCAGGGGGATTTTTCACGCATGAAGCTCCTGCCTTTTTAACATCCAGCCAGCCTTGGTAGCCAACCCCCTGAATGGCTACGAACATCAGTCTGTGGAGAACACCAATAATTTAACCTTCGTTTTCACGCCTGCCAGCTGCCTCCAAAGAGTGATGCACCATTTCGGCTGCTCTGGCTGTCAGAAATATCTGTCTTTGGAAACACTATTTAAAGGGACATATTTGTCAAGATGGCACATTTAAGCCTTTAGTCTGGAAATGTATTTTTTTTATTTATTTGCCGTTTTAAAACATGTATGCGGAACCGTCACAGGTGCCGATATAAGGAAACTCACTCACCAGGCTGGAAGGTGAAAGGCCTCTCATGGTCCAAGCAAAGGGTCCTTTAATGATCATAATATCAGGGCCGGCCCATGGCATAAACACTCTATGCGGGTGTTTAGGGCCACAACCGCCAGGGGGGGCAACACGATCCAATGTTTACCTAAGGTAAATAATGTTATTTTCGTAATTACGTTATTCATCCCCTATCGCGGAACTAGCGGTATAAATTTAAAATGTAATGGCAACAGAACATTACATAACAATGTAATGTAAGAAGCATTTTATCAAGAGATATCCCCCCTCCCACCCCGCTCGACAGAATCCAACTCCACCCCCCCCCCCCCCCCCATGTTGCACCAGGACTTCCTTTACTCACCGGTGTTTCTTTCTTTAAAATCATATCATCTACCAGCATCAGTACCATTAGCATGAGGAGTAGCGCTGCTCCGTCCTCTTCTTCTAAGCCCTTCCTGTTCTCTGTACCTTCGACCTTCTCTTACCATTGGAGGATTAGCCCTTGGAAGTGCCGGAGACTTAAACAGGACATCGAGTACTGGCCTGAAAAGGATGCGCGTCCCCCCGTATCTCCCCCCTAATCTAACAGCGAGTGGAAAGTTCAGCGGTCTTCCAAACTAATCCTGTCTCCTGACGCGGTGCTCATAGCCAGCTAATTACTCTGTGTTCTCAGCTCCGCCGTGGAAACACCAGTGTGGTTACTGTGAAAAGCTAGAGCCACAGTTCATGTCTCTTTATCTCTCCTTCTCTTTCAGTGACTCTCCATCTCTTTAAGTCTCTCTCGTCTCTCCCTTTCTGTCTGAATCTTTCTCTCAGCAACTATCGGAATCTCTCTCTCTCTCTCTCTCTACCTCAAAGTTTTGATTTACGTAGCATTAGTCATAGGTACCAAAATATAGCTTTCGAGATGATAAAGCAATGTTAAATTATCTTTGATTCATACTGTGTAACCTTGGATTATCTGGTATTGACACTACAGATTGCTCTGAATGTATTGTGAACATTGGATTGCAATATGTATTTACATGCTACAGCTAATAACCTCTTTGCCCAGCAGGCTAGTAACTAGTAGGACTATGTGAATAAGCACATATTTCCACAAGTGTAAATGGGGTGTCCATTAAGTGGTTGAAATATCACAATGCGAGGCAACCAGGTATTTACCGAAGTAGGGTGTGCGGGGTCAGCAGGTAGAGGGGTTCTGGACCTGTCCCTGAATGTCCAGAATTATAAAGTGCTTTTGAGCAATGCTGTGTATTCAAAATAGACATTGACCAGTCCAAGAGGCCACGCTCCATGGGTACTGCATGTTGAACATTTAAATGGGCCTTTAGACCTGCATATAATGCATGTGCAGCTTATCATTCTGCTGGCAGGGAAGAAGAAGATAAAGTATGTCAGGGGGGCTGTAGCAGTTCTGAGGGGGGGTTTGAAGCAGACCTGGCCTTTTCATCTCATCAGCGCCCACCTTGCATTGTCCAGGCTACACAGCTATCCGGGGGCCCTACGGACCAGAGCTGTTCTGCACAATCCCCAGGGAGACAGAGCTGGAGGTGTGTGCGTGAGCATGTGTGTGTGGGCAGGTGGAGAAGGGTGTTAAAGTGGGTGTCATCTGACAGCCTCACTAAGGGGAAAAAACACACACATGCAGGCACGCACACAAACACACACACACACACGCGCACGCACACACACACACACCCATGTACACACACATGCGCGCGCACACCCACACACACCCACACACACACACACACATACACACACACACACAGCTGTTCAAAAGCTGTTTCAAAGGGGCACAGAACTAGAAGCCCCATGGACATTTCTATTTCCCAGTGGTATTTCGCTGGCCTACTGAGGAGCTCGCTCGCAGCGCAACGCTAGAGAAGCTGCATTTTCATCCCACAGCTAATTCTGTGAGTGCCACCGCTGGTTGTCAAGACAGGGCCCGCTCTGAAATAAAGAGTATATAGCCATTTCAATACACCCAATTAAGTGCATTCAGAAAAGGGATGCATGTGATGACTACACATTGCACACACTATGGATCCTTTGAATCACAACGATGCCAATCTGTTCTCCTGGTTTCCAGTTGGCGGAGTTGGATGGGGAGGCTTTGCAAATGAAAGCTGTACCACTGCGCTCATTGAGCTGATATTATACATATGCGTCCTCCCTTGATTAGTAATGTTTGCCTTATTTCGATATTAAAAACGCTTGGTGTAAAGTAAAGTGTATGCATATGCAGCTTGGCTACCCTTGAAAAAAGTACACGCCCTTTTGAAATAGTTTCTCCTTGATATTGGAACGGGATATCAAGGTCCCCCGAGTGCACTGTGTCCTTGAAAGCTGCAGATGCTTCATTTGAGATGTATCACCACACTTGAGTATCGAACCCTGCATAAGCATCTTTCTTGCTGAAATAACGATCTGGACATCAACTCGGATAAAAAGACAGAAGAAGATGTGGGGAGCTATGGCAACTTGATTTCACCCCAACTCATTTCAAGGGAGAAAGAGCAAGGGGAGATGAAAGGGTAGGCCAGAACCATGCATTAGCATTTTCACTGCCATGCGCTGGTTAACGAGACTAATTTAAATCATATTAATCAAATTTGATGTCAGCCAAAGGTTCAGACAGCTTCAGAAATGATCTGTACACTTCTAATCTGGAGGAATCAAGCACATGAGAGAAAAAAGTTTCGTAAGAAAATGGAAAAACTTTCTGATCCATACAAACTATCATGTCCTGCCATGGAGCAAAGTCAGCCCAGTTTTACATGAATAAGAGAGTGTGACAAATGACTAGTTGTTAGTCATTGTAATATATACATAGTTAGTTAATGAATTGTCATTTGTTTAGCAGTCATTTATATAGTTTAACATAGGTTTAACCTACCTGCATGGTAATTGTTATTATTATCATTATTATTATTGTTATTATTATTATTATTATTATTGTTATTATTATTATTATTATTGATGTTATTATTATTAATGTTTGTGGTATGTCTCTATGTTCGACAGGACAGTCTATGTTCTGTATATGCTTTGGGAACACCGATTTGGTTAAACCATTGGATAAACCTTAATTGAGAAATCGATCGAGGGGTGTGAAGGTCTCTTCTCCCAAGAGTGCTGCACACCAGTGTTCCCCGGAAAAAATATTCTCTGCACTTCTGGAGGCTTACAAAAGCAATTAAAAGTGCCACTTGTTTCCTGGACCCTTTTGTTTCTACACGCTGGTAATTGGAAACCCCTTCCTGTCAGTGTTTTATTTTCCGTCTGTTATAAAAATTATAAAACTTTTTCCTCATGGAAGGGTGGAAAAAAAATAACCCTGTGGACGACACAAAGATTAAGTGGCAAGAGACTATTTGCTACGTTGTCCTATTTTCATTTGTTTATTTTTAATTTATTTTTTTTAACTATGGTATATAATCACTGGTAAGTGGCTCTTCATATTGAGAGTCCACTGGGAGTCCACTGGCTATGACTCAGTTAAGAGCAGACAGCCCCCAGTCAATGTGCACGGGTTACAGACAACCACTTATCTGTTTTCTGCTCTGATATCCTCTCATTAATAATCAGTTTCTAGAGTCTAAACGCAGGAGTGTTATGCAAACTGAAAGCATATTCACATGAAGAGTGCAATTGTCAAGCATTTATAATTTACAACAAATGTTTAGCATATCTGTATACATATATGTTTTTTTTCTCTTACATGCTGGGAAAATAATAGTCAGTTTGTTATTTATGCTCTAGCCCATTGGCTGTATTCCGCATATACCCCAAGCTGTAAATTTCAGTTTTTTTTCAGGGCAATTGAACCATGTCATTTTCTCTACCACATTGAAAACAGCATTTTTTTTTGTCTTCAACCAGGTAGGCAACTGTCTTTTTTCCCCCCCATTATACATGTAAGTGCTTTAATCAAAGTTTGGAGAATTAGGAAATCGGAAGTGTAAAAACAATTGACCGTTCTAGCTTTATAGCGAAATGGCACTCGTGCGAAGCTCACCTGCCTGTTAACCTTGTTTTTTTTTTCGTTGACTTGACACTTTAGGGCTCGTTAACATCATCAGTCTCCGTGAAGAGTGGAAAATGATGTGGCTCACAGGCATCGAGATTAGATATAAGCAAGGACAATATCTGACCAACCATGAAATTGAGCATTTACAAAGTCTTCCTGGAGGAGACACGGCGAAAAGCAAAGTGAGACGTTTGTATGTGCCTGTTCTGCACCTTGTTCTGAATCTTATTTTCTGGGATTTTAAATGGGAATGAGATATTTATCGGCAAACATATTAGTTTCTACACAGGAAAGAAGGGAGTTTTTTTTTTTTTTTTTTTTTTTTTTGGCGGGACTGGGATTCCAACAACCTTAGAAGTACTGAGTTGTTGGGGGACTGCTTTTACTGGAACTTTGATATGGTTTGTAGGAAATAGAAAATTTTTTGTGATTCATATTTACCCTAGCCCCCCCCCCCCCCCCCTTAATAAATAAATAAATAAGAGACATAAATAACAATACACATAAATACATTAATAAATGAATTCATAAATGCGTGGTTTTAAAAAACAAGAAGCTGTTGAGTGATGCATCTCTGAAAGGACTGTACATTATAAGCATGATCTGAAATATCTTCCTCTCAGGCTCATTATATAATAGTCCAATCGTTGACTCATACTTAATATTATGGACTCTTCCTATGGATAAAAGCAGCTGTAAAGCTATATAACATTCCTAATACAGTACTATCATGACCTAACATCCTGCACGACAAACCGTCCGCATTCACAATCAGCTTCCTTAAACGATAAGAATCTTTTCTTTTTTTACTGCACAGCCATATCTTCATGTCAAGGTTTACTGCTGTTTATGCAACAATTCAGTGAATTATTATGTCTTTCATACTTGCCATATAGCTGGTAATAACTTTCTTACTTTCATGGCCATTCCTCAGCCTGTTATGGTTAGACACTCCCATGCCCATCATGCATCATGAGTGTGATACATTCACTTTCATTGGCTGGGAGTTAGCAGCTGTGTGATTTTAATTGGCTGTGTCCTGCCATGGGCAGGGTTTCCTGGGTTACTGCTGCATTAGCTCCTCCCACTCACCAGCGTTTCCTGGGTTACCACAACATTCACTTCTCCTACTGGCCATCGTTCCCTGGGTTACCACTACATTAGCTGCTCTCGGTGACGAGCGTGCGCTGGGTGACCACGATATTAGCTCCTCCCGCCACGCATGGCTGTCACGGCTCACCGGGTTGTCAGGGCGATAGACCTCAGCCGGAGTCTGTGCTTTTCTCACCTGGAGTCCTGCGGTTGAAGGGTCGTTGGCGGACGCAGCAGAGGGAGGCACACAACTGAGATCCAATCAGTGCTTCCCTGCAGAGATAAAAAAAAATGGAGGGAAAAGTCTTTAAAAGGTTAGACTTCCTAACTCTGTGTACCCCCCCCCCCCCCCCCCCCCCCCCCTTCCTTCCTCATAGCACGCACTTCATTTTACCAGTTGGAGCTCATGCTATAACTGTCCAGCCCTGTCCTTATCGTACACGACACCGGTCAGCACTCTCAGCATGTGCCACTTGAAAGCCAGAGACGTCGGGCTTGGAGATCTAACATGGAGGACGGCAGCCGAGAAGGACCCCCGGCTGTGTCATCTCCATGGTGATTACCGTCCGCACAGAACTTCACATGCCCTGGCCTGTTGTGTACTTCTTTAAAAAAAAGTTTTTAAAAAAAGAGTACATATTTTTTAGCACATTCTTTCTTTCTTTTTTTTTTGGGATGTGGGCTGTTCTTTAGGTACTCCAACCCTGGAGGTCCGGCGAAGCTGCCTGGAGTTTGACCAGCTGCTACCCTGTACACTGAGACCCCCCTTATTCTTCAGAGGTGTGACTGTGTCAGACTGATTCTATTCAGGGAATGCAGTTCACTGACACACCGACAAACCAGACACGGTTTATTTATTCATTTATTTCATTGCCGATCAGATGTGTGTGGGGGAGGTCATTAGTTGGCCGGACATAGAGAGAAATTTTTTTTGTGGAATTTTTTGCAGGGTACCGGGGGCTGACACTCCTGCTCTTTTGAAAGTTGCCGTGAGATCTTTATTGACCACACTGAGCACAGCACATTGGTCTAATGTCTCTTTCAAAATATGGCACCTTCTGAACCACTGTGTCCCACTTCCTGTCAATTATGAACATTGTACACCCTGGCTCCTGGCACAAACACTAAATAAATAAATAAATGCAACATTAGTGGCAGTGCAATGTGAATTATTACACTCAAAATGTTCAGAGAAAAAAAATGCATGTCTGAAAAGTGTATGCAAGTAATGACTTTAGTAATTTTTTTCTCAGTGTACAACATTTTCCTGTTTTGTTTGTCTGTTTATGGTGACAACTCCCACCAGCACAGGAAAACTAAATTACCTGACAATATTTTATATTATATATATATATATATATATATATATATACATATATATATATATATATATATATTGCAGTAATTGCGCCTTCCACCTGAGGGCAGTACTTTCCAATCCAATCACAGACAAGTCTATCTTTGAAGCATCTTCCATTAATTTGGTGGCTCTGTTTTGGGAGGTGAACCCGTGAAGCTGCAGGTGCTTTAACTCGTGTTATGAAAGCAATTAAATACGCAGCCCTGCATCCCCCGTCCCTGCGTACATATTAGTCTGAGTGAATTTAATTTTCCAATCTGGCTTATGGGTCATTTATCTAAGGCTAGGAAAGTGCACTGTGGCATGCATAACAATCAACTTAGATGGAAATATACAAGTATTACCTGAAATATGGAAAACAAATTTGCTCGCTCTTTCTCTGTCACTCTATCCCTCTCCCTGTACTTGACCTCTCTCTCTCTCTCTCTCTCTCTCTCTCTCTCTCTGAAATCACAGGTACCACCAGTTCCATTGCTGTGTGTGTGTGTGTGTGTGTGTGTGTGGGTGCGTGTGAGTGTGTGTGTGTGTGTGTGTGTGTGTGTGTGGGTGCGTGTGAGTGTGACAGTGGGGTGCAGATGTCTTTCAGTTGGACTGTTAGGATTTGTGCTTTCATGTAGACATACTGCATGTTTTCTGTTACAAATAATAATAATAATAATAATAATAACAATAATAATAATAATACTAATAATATATTTCTTTATATTTATTTATTATTATCCCATCTCTTCAGACAATGGCTCATTGCAGACGAATGGAGGAGATCCACTCACCAGGAGAAACACACGTGCCTGTGGCTGAATCCCGCTCATACCGCTTGCGCTCTCATTAATAAAAACACGCTGTTTGTGACGGCTGGCTGCACGGTCCGTCTCTCCACACCCCGGCCGTTCATTTCCGGCTTAAGTGGATCTGTGACCAGGTGGACGCAGAGAAAGACACGCCCCCTCCCAGGACTGCGCAGATCGCACTGGCATTTTTGTTCCAGGTTACACATTTCATTTTTTTTCCCGTCTTCTCAAAGTTCTTATTCTGCCTAAGGCTTTACTAGTTCAGTGTTCTCATCTCCAATACCACAGCTGGTAATTGATGATGATGATGATGATGATGGTGATTGTTTTATTTATTTTATTTTTTTATTTTCTATTGTAATCAAAAGGGTTCAGAGTTTGTGGTCTTGGAGGTGGCAGTTGTGTGAACTCACATTCGGGTCAGCATTCCAGCAGATCTCTTCCCCTTGGTTGTAATGTACAATAAACATCTATTCCAAAGGCTTTCTCCATTTTAAACTCACTGGGACATTTTCACCGAGGACTGTGTGGTGGAGCTCAGTCTGGAAGCGGGAGTTACGCCTGTGCCCACTCAAGCAGTAGGCATACACTGTAAAACTTCCAGTGTCAGTTCAACTCCAACAGAATATACATAGGAGTCCAACCGGAACCATATGCGCTTCATAGGATTTAACACTGAATACATTACTTGTGCAGGTGTGACTCCCCTACACAGAGTTCCACCACAACCTAAATTAAAGTTTGTTTTTATATGTCTGTAGTGATCTGTAGGTGATGTTAAGTCACACCATTATATATTTGCATATCTTTTCATTGGAAATGTATTCAGAAAATTACTTTTCCAAATTCATATTTGTCTAATAAGTGAAAATTTGAAGATTTAGATCCCTTTTGAAATTGATATTTTTTAAGATCAATTATCAGTGCAGCTAATGTAAAGGTCAGCTTTCAGAATATCCCATATGTTTTTACTTACTTATTTTTGGGCGCTGCAAATATAGGTAAAAAAAAAAAAATTTTAAAAAACTATTGCGTCATTGCAAAAAAGAAAACAGAAAGGACGAAAAGAAGAAACTTTTCTCATTGTCTTTCATTTCGCCTTTAAAGGCACGCTAGCATGTACAGGCACACGCCCCGAAAAGTGTGGAGTGTGTCTCTCTCCGCCCTGGCGGCTCCGCGGAACACCAGAGACGTGACTTCCTGCCGACTGGGTTATTAAACCAGTGTCAAAGTGGATACTCGGTTCACAGCTCTATTTATTGACTGAACAAAAAAAAAACCTGAGGAAACAGGGGACCAGCCAGATTTTATTCATTTAGAGGAACGAGAAACGAGCTCAGAGCGACAGCTGTCAGAAACGCTCTGAAAATAAGCGCGATTACGTTTTGAAAGGGAACAGAAACGGTCGGCTTTGTGAATCTCTCTCTCTCTCTCTCTCTCTCTCCCTCTCTCTCTCTCTCTCCCTCTCTCTCCCTCTCTCTCTCTCTCTCTCTCTCTCTCTCAGCTCGGCGCCTGTGCTACAGCTTGCTTTCAAAAGGCACCACGGGCCCTGTTGTGTTTCATATGCTAACGTTTGAGAGAAAGGAGAAAAAGAAGAAAAAAAAACAAAAAAAATAAAAACTGCCTGACAAGCAAACCAGAGGCGCGATTTTTTCAGGAATAATGCCTCTCGGTGAGAACTGTCAGGCACGCGTTCGAGAAAATTAAAATGCGAGCAAATATTCTGTGGAAAATGAGAAGAGAGTCTTGTGATGTATCCCGATGCATACAAAGTAATTATAGAAAGCCACATCGCAGCATTTTTATTTATAGCGCTTGCTACCTCGAATGCTCACCACTATAGGACAATTCCTAAAAATACGTTGTTATCGTGTCTTCGTTATTATTATATCTTGGTTAGCTCCAGCATCCGCGTGAGTAGGACACATGTTTGATGAAAGGACATATGTCAATTTTGGGTGGGATATGGCAGAAGAGAGGGAGAGAGCAGAGAGAGAGAGAGAGAGAGAGAGAGAGAGAGAGAGAGAGAGAGAGAGAGAGATAGAGGGTAAGTGCAGGAAGATAAATAGTATGCTAAATAACAATAGTGCATGGCGCAGATGAAAGTAAACAGGGCCGTTCACCAAAGCAGATCACCTATTGTCAGTCAGGTCGACACCGATGCTTTCAGAGTTCCGAGCACTTCCCAAGAACACGTCTGAAATGACATACTGCAGTGGCAGTGTTGTCATAAAATTCTTATGAGAGAGAAAATTGCCAGCCCGACTCGCCTAATTGATACTAAGAATCTTTGTCATGGACTCCAGAGGGAAGAAAATGAGATGAAGGGGAAAAAAGACCCTTAGAGGCATTGCATCTAATTATGGCTTCTGCCACATATTAACGATTCACAAAGATATGGCGCTAATGCTTTTTCATGATGAACCGAGACACATAACCATGAATAAAAATTGAAGTAAATTGAAGGCCCATTCACACCGCACACTGCAGAGATACTATATTGTCATGTATAAGTATATAAATGTTTATATAAATATTAAAGTATACTGTTATTATTTATTTATTTTGTTAAAGCTACACAAAATCGCAATGTTACCAGTTGTCATTGGGTTTAACCAGTCTTGTCAGCTTCAGTCTGAAGCAAAAAAAAAAAAAAAAAAAAAACGTGATGAATACATTTTTGAAAAAATGCGAATTTTCTGGCACAGCATTGATTTGGCGCTCGCAGCTCGGGGGACATAAACTTGCACAGATCCACTAAAGTACGGGTTAGGGAATGCCTTTCCGTCAGAGCCCAATATGCTCGGCTTACTGAGGGAGACTCCGAGGTAATCATCAGCAACGCTGGCACCCACCCCTTCTATATCATACAGCTGATCGCGGGCACAGTCCGCCATTTTGTCGCCTGCGGAAGGTTTCAAACGGTGACGCCATGCAGTCGGTGTTCATTTTAAGAGTGTATATGTCCGATTCGGGATTTACGAGATTAAGTCACATCAAATATTAGCATTTAGCAGAAGTTCAGAGCTTACACTATATTATTTAGCTACAAGCCCTTTGCGTAGCTGGGTATTTACGGAATAACTTTAAGACGAGCACTCTTTTCTGAAGGGGACCAAGACACATGAAGGGGAATTGAACCCACATCATTTCAGTTTGAAGCCCAGTTCTCTAACCATTGTACTACATTACCACCCCACGGAGCATTTTATCACGTGAGGGGGTAGAGACAGGCAACTGATGACTTTGCTACTTGTGTGATTGCCATGCCATGATTGCCATGTCTTAAACCTGAATCTTAATCTAATGAAAGAGCTGTGGTGTGATTCTTACAGAAGGAGAAGAGAGATACTGTCCCTATATCAATAAAGGGGTGCAATAATCCACAGGCATTTTCTTTTTTGGGGGTGGGGGGGGGGCGGGGACAGGGGGGTGGAGGATGATGGGGTGTACAGAAAATCAGATTGTAATAAAAACATAAATGCGTTTCTTTGGAAGTCTGTTCTTCTGAGGGAAGTGAAAGCCTTTGATGTGCACAGAAACCCACCGCGCGTGTTTCATCGCAGTCTAGTAGTCTGTAGCACGCAGCTGTCTACCACTGAGGAAGTATCGCAAGGGAATGAGCAAACGGAAATAGTCACGGTGATTAGAAAGGTAAGGTCAGCAATTAGCCTGACCCTACACCTAATGGAAGACAACATTGTACCTAGCATCGTACCACAGGAAAGAAAACGTGGTGTTTTACAATTACAGTGGCACCCACAATGTAATATGCGTGTGGGTGTCAGTGTAAGATGAACAATTTGCAACTCAAACATTGCAATTCAAGCTAATTGGTTAGTTACAGTATAAGAGAATAATTGTTGTGAAATGGAATTCCTAATCAAGTATATTTCTCACAATGGAGTGCATTGTGTAATTACATGAAAGATAAGTGGTGGCAGTTTTTTTTTTTTTTTTTTGCTTTATTCTGGTTTCAGGCAGTTTCTTTTCTGAAGGCACCATTGGCTTGCTATGGTTCAGCACAGGGTAAACTGTGATGGGCATTGTGACAGATTGTTTGTAAAAATGCGCAATATAAATAAAATTTTGACAGTTGATTGATGGATATTTGCTCTTCAGCTGAGGCAGGGGTCACCATTTGTCTCGCTGTTTGTCTCTAAATATGGAAAGCTCCAGAACAATCTCCTGCCGGCATGAGGTCGTCTTCTGATTGCCGAACGGTGCAACACATTAGCGTGAGACACCCTCGAAACAAATAAATAAATAAAATAGGACAAGATTCAGACAAGCTTTGTCTGCAAAGCCCAGCTACGCGGCATGGCTTACCATTATAACCGCGCAAAAGAGGAAGGAGCTGAGGCTGTGTGGGCCCCACAGGGCCGTCGGCCAGCCCCCGACCCCCCCCCCCCCCCCCCACCCCACCCCCACCCACCCACCCCCCCCTCCCGTCTCCACTCCGGAGACAGCGATGGGGCAGGTGTTCGTTGATGACAGACGGCGGGGATTCGGAGCAGGTGTGACCCGCCCCTCTTCACCAGAGAAGCGCTATCCAGGCATGCTGTGTCGCCTCCAAACGTTCCTGACCACCTGATCCGACAAATGATCGCCCAGGCCGAGCCAATGGGAACGCTTCGCTTTCTCTAGTGGGATTGTTGGCTGTTTCTTGGCTAAACTGAGAAATGTGTCATGCATTGGTCTGTCAGAGGAATGCGCCACCCCTTTTCCTAAACCCGTTAACGGGAGAATAAAAGTGATGGAAGATCAACAAAAATTACAGTAAATAAATATACACAATACAAGTAAGTCATCAGGAACAAAGTGAGCCTATTGCGGCGAACAGTACCTGTACACTGCCAACACCTGTGTACCTACACATTTACTTAGGGGTGTTTGCACGGATGCAGCAAGAGACCTCAAAAATAAGGAAAAACAAATAAACAAAAAGAAATACAAAAAAAAAAGAAGAGTTTTCTTTTGAGCCTTGTCTGTTCACTGTTTGTTGACTAGGAGCCAGAGCAGGACACACACTCAGACGTGTTTTATTCTCTCCGTGGAGAGAAGCTCGATCCATGTTTAATGTGTATCTGCGCCACAGTTGGACTGTGTGGGCTCTTCCTGTTTTATCTTTTTTATTTTTTGTTTTGGTTTTTTTTTTGGGTCAAGAAAAGATTTTATTCACTGTGCTTTACAATGGCTTTAAAAATCTAATAATACACATATTACTTTTGAATGCTTGACAGAGCATTGGTGACTGCATTATAGGCTATTAAAGTACACTTGTGCAGTTTAGTCCCAACATCAACTCATACTTGAAAATGGATTTGAAATGGCCAGGTTACTAGATAAAGAAAAAAAAAACATCATGCAAGACTTCAATGTGATCTCTAGAGATGGGAGTATATAACATGAACACAGTCCAGGTTCTCATGTACATTTTCTTTGAAAACCCTGATCAAACCCATCTTTAGCACCACACCCTATACATGTGATGAGAAATGCTGTATTACACATCAATAATGCATTTGGTTAAGACAGCCATTGGTTATTAAGCATCTATAACATACAAAACACATATAACATAACAGTTGTTACTTCAAATTGTAAATGTATCCATCACATTATTACATAATAAGACAACATAACACTTTCACGTCAGGTGATTATGAAGCTGAATGATGGGGTTTCTGCTTCTGATCTGGCATTAGAAATCAATGCGACTCACACACTTTTTTTTGTTGTTGTTTGTTTTGTATTTCAAGACGTTTGCATTGTATTACATCACTTAATTCTGATTCAATAAAAAGTGAGAAATTTATTTAGCATTATTAATAGCACAAAGGGGGGGGAAGAAAAGGAAATTCCAGGCATTGAAAAACAGATTAAGATTGTGAATCTTACAGTGACTCACATTTCAATTATAGACCCCTGGAGTTTTTGAGGATTGCTTTTTCAGGCCCCCAGGCTGTTCGGCTGGTCATATAGAATGGCCTGAGGGTCAAAGTGAGCTCTGCCTGTCGTTAAATGCACATATGCTCTGAACAGGAATTACTCCTCCCTGAATTCGACCAAAACCAGCCTGCTTCAGCACAGGATGCCGGTTCCCTTTTTTTTTTTTTTACAGAACTGGACAACCTTTGCAAGTGTAGAAACATGCAAGGGAAGTGCCTGATATTATGAATTATATTGCTGACTTTTAATTTTTTTAATCTAAAACTCTCGAGCAGGGAATATGCGGTCAGCTGTCTCTCCCGGCCTCCTACGGAGGAAGCTTCTGCACCCCGCCGTGACCCAAGTCATGCTACTCCACCCACTGAGACTGCGCTCCTGCACAGTTACAAAGGCGGATCACTCGGTGAGAGGCAAGAAACCTTCGATCCGAGTGTCCGTATCCTGGTTCAACTGCATCAACCGCCGAATCCTCCTCACCCCATTGAAGGAAATGGGCATCTCAGGCTCCGCCCCTCAAATTCCACGTACTGTATATCGCTGACCAATCCTGCAAGGTGGCCTTTAGGGGGGAATCTGTCTTTTGCCCCGCCCACTCTTGACCGGTGCTTGGCCCTCTCCTCTTCTCCCTTTGCTCTAAATCAAGGTCCAGTGCTTGCTGTTCATGGCATGCCATTTCATTTTCTCTCTCTGGTACACAGGTTCAGGAATGCCCTCAAAAGAACCACTCATTGGATTCACTTTAATAAAATTGTGAAAAAAATGTTGCACTCGATATTCTGAGGTCTATGTGACTTCAACCAATTACATTGATTGCTTCTACAAGTGCTTAATCGGTTGAAGTCACATATACTTAACAATGTTGTTTGCAACCACTGTCCATAATTTTATTAAGCAAATACAACAATTAGCTTTAGCTAAAGGCATATGCTAAATGAGTAAATTGTTATTGTAAATAATCTGACCCATTTTGTCATTTTGTCTAATCTCCTTATTTTTTGTTCCCTTTCTTCTCTGAGTGGAGTTGACCTTACAACCGAGTGTTTCTTTTTCCAACTGAGGTTTTAGAAAATGTATTTCTTTATCTCTTTTTGGGAGAGCCGATGATGGAATTGGATTTAATATTTTCTTACACACCTTGAAACAGCGTTAAATCCGAGTAAGTATTAGCATCTGGTTTTGAGTCCTCCCACTCCACAGGGCATGAACCGCACTACACATGCACATTTAGCTGTATCTGTTTGCTCAATAGACTCTCATATCTAGTGACCTTTGCTTTGGTTGCGTATGATCCTTTCGTGAAGCCGGACGTTTACTTTGTGTCAAAGAATTGCGTTTGAAAGGCAGAACGACTATACTCTACAAACATGCATAGGGATGGTTGTAAATGTACTTTTTATGCCATGATACCTTTGAGTCACAGTCTTCAACAGTCATTCAATGCAAAGGATTTGCAAACCAGTACTACATATGATGATTTAATTGACGGTCATGTTAATTTACCCAATTACTTTTGGTCCCCTAAAATGGGGGAACTATGTTTAAAAAAACAGGCTGTAATTCCTGCTTGGATCTTTGTGCATGGGTGTAATTACCCTTAAAGCTGACAGTTTGCACCTTTACCTCCAAATTCATTGGTTCATTTTAAATGAAATGTGCTGGAGTACAGAGCCAAGACAACAAAAAATTGTGGCACTGTCCAAATACATATGGACTGCACTGTATATACGCACGTGCAGCTCTGCACATGTGTAAGACTGAGGAAGGCACCAGTGGGATTTCTATAGGCAGCAACACAGAGACAAGTGTGCAGCATTCATGCGAGAGTCTCAGTTGAATTATGAATGAAACACTCATCATTATGTTTTGCCTCTGAGGAAGAAAAACAAAAAAAGGAAGCATGATACGGAAAAGGGCATTTACTCCGTGTCACTCAGGCTCTCCACATGTCGAATTTGAAAGATGCTCCTCCAGAACATTAATGTAAAAAAAAGGGGGCTTTTATGTTGTAGGTGTGTTGAAATGCGTGCTGGAATGGCAAGATGTGCAGCTGGCAGGTGAGTTTATGTAAAACTGAAACTGAAAACAAAAGTTAAAAGAAAGTGAAGGGAAGAGTAGAATACGACACCGGTGGTTAAGAGGACAGAAGACCTTCTGTGTCGTCACGTCGTCGGCATGTTCATAAATCAATTATAGAGCTGCAGCGGATCCGTTTTTCAATGTAAAGGCTTTTTAATTTTTTTATTATTATTTTTTTTACATTTTTTGAACAGTTTGCATTTAGAACACGTTCTGGAGTAACGTTCAAGTAAAACTTGGGCATAGTACTTAGTGCAATTACAAAAAAAGGGGGGGGGGGGGGCACAGTTCTTGCACTGCGATAGATTGGCGGCCTGTCCAGGGTTGTATTCCTGCCTCTCGCCCAATGCATGCTGGGATAGGATCCAGCACCACCCATGACCCTGCCTAGGACAAGCGGGTAAAGATAATGGAAGGAAGGCCACAGTTCTTTAGATACTGTTTGGTAGGCTCTTGTCCGAATGTGCTCTATAATTACCCAAAGGACCTGCTGTGGAATCCTGACTCTAAATGTGTCTAACTAAGAAATAGGTTACACAGTGTTTTATTGGCAGATATCACATTCATAACCAGTACACCTTAAGAAAATACACAGCTACCCCTCTACTGAAGGACCTAGCAAATATCTAACGTGAAAAAGGCTAAGCGCCTATCCGCAAAACATTCTCGCAGCGTGAGCACGACACAGGCAGGCTTTTCCGCGGTTGCCTCAGTTTGTATGGGGAAATTACATTAGGTGACCGTGATCCATGCACACATTGCTGCCTCCATGCTTCTGTTTTCTCTCAATAGAGAGAAGAGGCAGAGAATAGGAAATAAGCCAAACATGTAATTATGGTTTGTTCTACAGGTGTGAAAGAGGCAAGCACGGCCATTTCATGCTTCCAAGCCTCAAAGACGACACAGCAAATAGAAATAAATCTCTTGAGAACTGTTTTCACAATTGCCAATTTTATGCACAGTGAAGCCTCATTTATGCAGATTGGAAACCTCACATCTATTGTATTTGTAATAAATTGCCATAAATCACAACCACACAAACTAAATAAATAAATAATAATTAAATAATATAAATAGTAAAAAAAAAATGTAATAACCATTTCTTTAACCATCCCCAGTATATATTTTTGTTTAATTTTATTTTTCTATTTAAAAAATGAAGTCTTGCAAATAAGCATACCAGTTTACAGACTACTCAACAGTACTCAGCTATAGAGACTTTAGCTGAGCAGTTACATCCCCCCTTACTAAGCCAAATGCTCTCAGGGAAATTCATTGTTCATTTGGAATAATAAAATGTATAGTCTTCAATACAAAAGTTCAAATTTCAACATATGGCTGTATGGAGACTAAGAAATAACAATATAAAAATAATGAACAAATGAAATATTAAAAGCTTTGGGCCAGCTGTTTAGTTAGCATATGAAAACCTAAATAAATGAGTTTGAGAGATAACTCACCAGATGGAGAAAACATGCACATCTTGGGAGCTTGTATTTACAGTTTCACTAAATAAGAACAGGCTGTGTTATTATCATTATCATGTATACACATAGAGAAAGCCAGGCATTGTGTTTTTTTTCATGATTCAGTATGCCATTTATTTTCTTTTAATCTCTCTCTCTCTCTCTCTCTCTCTCTCTGTAAGAGTTTGTAAGAATGTGTATCAGGAATCTGGTACTGAACAGAACTTGAAAACAGGATGTTTACCATGTGTCAAAAAACAAACCCATACTATGATTTACCATAGACAGGTACATTGAACAGTCAGCAAGCATGACGGAGAACATCAGTGATAGACAGAAGTATCCTTCCACATTGGGAAAAAAAAAAAGTTCCAAACTCAATTAAAACTACTACTACTCTACTCTACACGCAATGTCGTTCGATGAGCTATGGCCTACACAATCGTTACACAGTAAATGTAACCATCAGTATCTGTTGTGCTCGTCACTGTAAAGAGTTTGACCTACAGGAATGACTCCGGATGGTCATACATCAGAAAGCATGGTGACAAAAATAGACCTCATTACCACATTATTTGCACATCATTTAGTGCAAATGAATCTCGTTGCCTTGTTTATTATGGATGGATCCCCTAATCTGACTCTCTTAATGCCTCCTAAACAGTACATCCGTGTGTGAAGGAGTGAAGTATTGCTTTCCCCCTTTGAATTTGGTGTGTCCTTTCGACTTCATTAGCACCTGTGCCCACTCTCCCTCTTTCTTTTCCGAGAAAATTTCCTTTGACAGGAAGTCTATCAAATCTGCTCACGTCCTTGATGCCAAAAGCAAAGTAAAAATAAAATAAACACTGACAACAAAATAAATCAGATTTTGGATGCTACCACATATTTTTTGAGATCAAAAACCTGTGATGAGATCAAAACTTTCCACAGAGTAAATTTGATGTCTTTGGTTAGGCAGCACGCAGTGGTGTTCTCCTGGGAGCATATACATTTTCAGTAAAAGAGTGAAGGTAGATGACTGGTGAGGAGCTGTTGAAGAGGGACATGCAAATAACACACATTGGTGGGGGGTGGTGGGGCTGGGGTTGGAGGAATGGTTGTGGGTTTGGGACTAGGAGGTATTCCTGAAAACAGAGAAAAACCCAGAAGTGGACAATAATATAAATGTGGGGTTCTGGAAGAATAACAGAGACAAGAGAAGGAATACGAGGACAGGACAAGCACGCAGAGACGGAGCACACATCTGCTTCTTTTCCCAGCTGAGTTCAGTTTCACAAGTTTCAATGCGGGATACATCTGTCTGTCGTTCAACAGCTGTGCTGTCTACCACACACACCCACATACACTCGCATGCCACACACACACACACACACACACAGACTCATTCACGCTCCTGATCTGGAGCAACACCTCTGAGTGTGAGTGTCGCGTTCTCACAAATGCAGCCTCGTCAGTGAAGTCGTGGGCACTGAATTAGCTTGATGCGGCACAGAATGAGCAGTGAGGACACAGGCACACACAGGCATGGACACAGATGCCATTGAAAAGTGTCTGAACCACACAGACCGAGTTCAGACGTTAAGAGCGACTTTGAAAAACAAGCTCTCAAAGTGCCAACTAACACCTTACTCTCACCCTCTGTTCAACCCGTACAAATGTTCACATGAGCACCCCCTCCACTTCTAATAAGTGACTTCATAAAAATTATAATAATCTCTGAATAAAGACATCGAGATTTACAGTAGACCTTATGGCCTGGTTTTATCGAAGGCCCTAGATAACCCAAAATCCCGCTAATTCTCACAGTTAGCCAGGCACAGGCGAAACGGTACAGGCAGTGCACCAACGAAGGAACTAGATGGGCTATCGGCCCAAAATGATGTCACAGTAACAATAAACACATTTTTAAAAAATGTCAAAGAACACAAGAATGTTTAACTGCAGATTGTAATTTTTACTGCTGGAAAGGGGAATGTCTGTCATCTATGCTAACACATTCGCGTAGTCCAGAATCCATTGTTTTATTGTACATGGGGGGTCTGGTTTACTAAGACCGTTAGCACATGCAGAATCTTCCAGAACACAGATTAAGTAATTACACAACCATTGATTGATGAAAAACAAATACCATGAACAGTCATTGATTATTGGCTCTGCATGGGCATGCTAAATGGCTTAGTAAATCAGGCCTTGGGAGTACTAACATGCAGTCCCCCTTGTGGGCACATGGGTGTATAGTTGTAGTAACTTCCAATTCAAAATTATCAAGCAAAACTTTTGAAAAAAAAAATATAGACTTAACATCTCAGTGTTAATCAATATGGGCTCATTCTCAGAGCCCGAATGTGGTGTTGTTAATAGTTATACTATCAGCATGAACAAATGAAATAGAAAGAAATGCCAAGCCAATGTCTTTGGACAATGTCTTTTCAGAGTTCGTGCCTTGATAAATTACACAGTGAATGCCCTGCACTGAGGTACTTGTAGATGCAGTCCATCATGCAAACACAAGCTGAGCAAACTCTCCAAAGGGAAGGCCCCAAACCTTTTACTCTTCTACTTGTAACCATGTCGGTCATGAGCTAACTCAACAAGACCACTTACTTGTATGAAAATTTGTCTGGCCCGACGTGGCAAGGGACTCGTAAGAGGCTCTCAAAACCTGTTCAACACTAAAACTGCAGAACGGCATAATTCGGTTTGATGCACTGATTATTTTCAAAGGTGGCAACCAGATGGAAAATGTCTTCTCCATTTAGTAAAACAAAACATTTCAAGCGTTTCTTTAAAGAATTTCTCTACTTTCACGGCTGCCGTAAAGCGTCTTCATTTTTTCCCCCATTCTTTAGCCGACAAGTCTGCTAGCTTCTATATTGAAAGTTTAATCAAAGGCAGAAACTGCAGGACGCTACTGCTTTCATATCTTCAAATGTTCAGTCTTTTCTTTGATGAAACATGGGACAAAAAAAACAGATTAAATCTATGATGTGTTTGTTTTAATGAGCGGAAAAATAAATTATATCTCTGTTCAGCTTTTGAGAATAAACATGAGTTCCTTATGACGCTGAGGGATTTTAAGACTCTCAAACGGCTTTTAACCCCATGCAAGGAGCATGCCATGAAAAGCGAATGATGATATTATTCCACAGATACCCCGCTAGTCAAACCCTTGGGTCTTGGGTCTTGTCAGTCGGTGGTTGTCTGCATCACATGACTAGTCTAGCAATGCCAAGAGGTGCAGACCACCAGCAATGCATGATCGAACTGTCACGACCCATGTAACTGACGGTATAAGAACCATCTCTTCAAACAACATCCTGGGTCTAGAAATCTGGGCCTCCATATATGTCAATCAACTAAGACTCTCTCCTTGGCCTGTTTACCCATCTTCAGTTACTTCTTTACTGGGATTGTTTTCACATGTAATAGTATTGCTCTTGTCGGGGCTGCCCAACCCTGTTCCTGAGGATGTGCAGTCCTGCTGGTTTTCATTTCAACCCTAATTTGGCACACCTGCTTCTCCTCATTAGCAGCTCAAGGTGATCTTTAGTTGTTGAATGAGGAGTGCTTTCTTAGGGTTGGAGTGCAAGCCAACATGACAGTATATCTCCAGGAACTGGCTTGGGCTACTATGCTCTTTTACAAAGGACTGTTATTAAAATACACCCTCACATAAGGCACTTATTGACTGAGTGACAATATGTTGATTACAGCTTGAATTTATGCTATCATACATTTTTCCATATGTCCACAGTTCTATCAATGCACTTTTTCTTAAGCTGTGTCATGCTGTTTCAATTTCTGTGGCAACTTTCTTTGTAAAACAAACTTCCAGAAAATAGTTATTTTTTCTTTGTCTTCAAAAACCACAGATGTTCAGTACTTCAATGGTTTGTGAGTTGTAGCCCAACGAAGGCCATCTTTATTTCTAAAATGTCCTGGGCAGTCCACAGAGAATAGAAGGCAAGAACACTCAGAGCTTGACTTCCAGGGCACTTTTGTTGGATTTGGATTTATTTATTTTTTTCATGTGTGTGTTTTTAAAAAATGTTTTTATAAACTACACGTGTTACATGTCCTATTTAATACAGATTGTTATTTAATTATTTTGGGAACCGAAAAGCGATTCCATGCATTTCCGAGTCTTTTCATTCCGGTTTGCCGATTTTGGTGCTTGATGCCCACCCCGGTGACAGGCCCTGACAGACGCTAAGGAAACCGGCCTTCCCTGGGGGACCCCGCCGGACGCCGGCAAGATGCTCTCCGCGTTGTTTACTGTCATGAATTCTTTAGGCCTTAAACACGTCCCATTACCTTTAACGCGGTCGCCCCTGCATTATTTACGCAGGCCCTAGAAGCCTGTCCGTCAAGCTCGGGCAGCTATTTGTGGCGTAAAGCCTTTGCCTTAAACTTTTATCCCACATCGCCCACCTGTTTAGGAATACCAGCTGCTGGCGTAAGATCCGTGAGAGAAAAAAAAATTACAAAAAAGGGAAGGGGGGGGCGGGGGGCGTGTTTGGGCTATAACCGATTGTGGAGACTAGGAGAGTGTTAAATCTCCCCCCCCCCCCCCCACCCACTAGTGTGCATTTTAAAATGTGTTTCTCTTCATTAGCTCCCTGTAAATGGGCCCTGTAATGAGAGGTTACTATGGTAATGTTATGCTGTTTAAGTCCATCGCTGACTCCTGCTAACACCCCCGTCTCGACGCAATGTGTCGTACGCACGGCGCTGTCTGTGTGTGAAATGCGGTTCCGTTGTGAAATAATATATTTCAAGGTTTCATGTTAGCCAGGAATGGGAGGTAGGGAAGGAGAATTAGGAGATTAAACAGGGCCTGGGTGACGGGCAGTGTGACACCGCTGTTCACGTTGGCTAAACTGTAATTAGCTTAGCCTGCCCTTACTGACTACTACCACCAACTGCTGAATCATTAACCTTCACAACCCTTAATATAACTATTTAGCATTTCTTGACATTTAAACTGAAAATTGATGAGCGAATGGAATCGCAAGTATGTAAAATGCTATGCATGATCATTGGTTTCTGTCTCAAACTGAATTTATTAGTTCATACTATTTTTTTTCCCCCCAAATGAATGAATGCTTAATGATATTTCCATTATATCCTGCATACATAATTGCATTTTATATTTGTTTTTCCTTCTGATAGTTAGATGTTTTCACCACAGAACAAGCTCGTACACTGTAGACTTACTCAATGCGCATAAAAAGACTAATGAATTAAGCTGCTCAAGTATTAAAGAAGGCTGATCAATAAAAAATAAACAGGCTTTGTGAAGTGTAGGGAAACAGATTAAGCAGCAGGAACTGAAGCTCATATCGCAGACAGAGAGAACGGCTCCTGGTCTCCTTGCCGTCTCCCGGTGCGTCCGTGGAGTCCCGGTAAAACCGTAAGTGGTTCCACAAAAACCACCACCGGATTCACGTTCACCATTCCCAAACACAGGAGAGGAAGCTGCCCGCTCTATTCACCTGGCTGGAAAATTAGCCTAATGCCAAAAAAGTGAATGTAAGCGAGACTGGGGCCCAGATGCATTGGTTCGTATTATTGATGCAGCATTTTTTGTGGCACGTGGTTCCTCTAACGGCGGGCCGGGGTGCTGAAGGGAGGCGACCGCCTCCCCAAACGAAGACTAGCGGGACACCGCACACGCGTGAAGGTGGCGTGTTTGTGGAATCTTATATCGCGCGTTTGCGTGATCGCTAACGCCTGACAAGCCTCCAGTTTAATCATCTTTTTTTTGTCTATTTTTATTTTTTTATTTTATTTTGCAAATGATATACAGTGATATAAAAAAAGGAAGTACACTCTCTTCCAAGGACATAACTGATCTATTCTAGTCCTGATGGTAGATAACTGTAAGAGTAGATATGTGGCAAATAACACATAACAGATGAGTGTTAGCTATGTACTGTACCTAATATGTACTGTAAAACTATGGAATTTTCACATAAATGTATTTTACCATTTTTTGGCATAGAAACAAACCGTGTTTGTTCATCTCTTTGCAAAAATTAAAAAAAAAAAATTAAATAGAAAATCTTTTCTTTGAACAGAGTTGAATTGATGTATCGCATGTGTTTGTTTGCTTTTATTTAGCCATATCCTTGAATTCACCATACCAACAATTTGAACCCCATGCCCAGTATGAATGTGGAAAAGATCTCTGGGCGTTTAGCATTTACTTGGTTTGAAAGCACCCCAACCATGACCTTCAGGTGTTTTGTGTTATATTTCTAATATACAATTATTTCTTTTTTTCACTGTGTATTTTTATGTAAAACCCATCATGCAGTAAAAAGCACTGCAAGAATACCGACTCCAAATAGCATCTTCCAATACAACAGTTTCCTTCCCCTTAACTGACCGTGCTGGTATTTGATGGTTCAAACAAAGATAATAATTAGTAGTTCTGAGTAATATTGGAAAACATGTTTGCTTTGCGGGTTCTCATGCAGATCTAGAGAAAATTGATTTGAATGTATGTTGAAACTGTATTTGTGTGCAGCTGGATAAAATCCGTCTAATCACGTTAGTAAATGATTGTTTGTCTTCCTTCAAGCCGTTATGAATGTTGGCTCTGTTTGTGACTGATTTTACTATTTCATCAAACAAATACAAAAAACAAAAAAAATGGGCCTGTGTTGGTGGGATCATTTACCTAGGGGATAAGCCTTTAACAAGAGCTATGTGAGGGAACAAATCAATCAATTACTTTACTTTGTGCATGTGCATGTGTGCAAGCATGCGCATGTGTATGTGCGTTTATTTTAACAACATATGCTAGAATTATTACTGTACCCTGTTCCTAATGTTAAAATCCACTCTGTCTTCTTCAGTCTCCCAAGGACTATAATAATGAGATGGCATGGTTTATTATTCAATACTCTGGCAAAACAGAAATATACTAGGCGGTTATCCGTGCATACAAATGCACAATCAACTCTACAATTGTATGAACATGGAATAATTTCCTTCTTTTTTAAGGTGAGATAAAGGAGACTAAAAGAAAGAATAAAAAAAAAAAAAACAGCCATCGCTACCATTTAGAGTACAGATATGAGACTTGGCAGAAGCAAAATGTCAACCTGATCATTTGCATTTGCTCTCCTTGCAGTGGAGGTTGTGCCAGAGATGCTGGCAGTGGCACAAGCAGTCATCAGACGCGACTGCTTTACAGCTGTTTCTGCAGGTAGCCGCTCGTTATTAGCTTTCCTGAAGCCTGCTGTCGATGTGTCCAAAAATAAAACAACAAACAAACAGGAACACATTGACATGTATAAACATCTGAGCGCGTGCTGTATATCTGTCTCTTTTTGAGTAGAGTCCGCATTTCATCTTTATGACTGTGTAATTATGTGGAATTCTTTTTTTATGGTTATGTTTTAACAGTTTTGGCTGCTCTACAGCCAAATCTCCATCTCTCTAGCGCCACCAACAGGCCTAATTTGAACTGAACTATTTGGCCTCGAGTTGTGATTTTTTTTCTTCTCTAGATTCCTTTGTTCCTTGTACAACGCTCAAGTTCAACGCATGAACTCGAGTGTTGTACAAGCTGTGTGCTTCTGTCTGTCTGTGGGGCAGTTTCCGCGCCTGTCCTGTAAGTATGATCCGTGGTTTTATGATAGAACGGGTTCAGCCTTCCACTTCCTTTAGCCTTTATTACTGCCATTCCCTTGACTGCGTATAAGTGCCGGCCGTTGCTTTTATCACCACTTTGTTAAGCTCTGACCGCAAATATTCTTAGTGTTAGCAACCCGAGAAGACTTCCCATCTTCTTTTATGGATTGAGCGTGTCAGTGACCGCATCTCATTAAATAAAAACCAGTAGGGCCGTTTAATTCTCTCCTTTGATATTAAAGTTTGTACATGGAGAAAAACAAGGAAAAGCATCTAGGGTATGGTGATGCCTTCAGTGTCAATATCTCCCCTTAACAATCAGCTAAAGGAAACTGGTAGTGTATTTATTTATTTATTTATTTATTTATTTATCTGTCTGTTTGTCCAGCTGTCTGTCAGTCTATCTATCTATCTATCTATCTATCAAAAATGGTTTCATGAGTTCAGAAATTGCCAAAAGCTACTCACCAAACCAGTCCATCATTTCATTGCATTGCTTTACATTACGTTGACATTCATGGAGGGGAACCAAGATGCAGTTCAACAATGTGGGACTTGCATTGTAAAATGGCCAAATACTTTGCTTCCTGACCACAGTGGAGAATCTCCACAGTGGGGAACAACAGACATGCCTTGGGCAGGACAGACCCAGAGGTCACCCCTGAGGTAATAGGATGGTGATGTCATAGGTTTTTTTGAGGTACAATATCTTATGATTTATTTATTTTTTTTCATGTGTCCCAAAGGGAATCACCATCCCGGCCAGCTGACGAACACGGCCTTCTGGGAAAACTCAATTTTGTCATCCGCGCGTGGCGTGGCGTGGCATGGCATGGCGTGGCGTGGCGTGGCGTAGGCTCCCTCCAGCCGTGTCTATGTAGCCCCCCCTCGTGACCCACCATTCCCTTCCACTGCAGTCAGCCCACATTTTAAAAAAGGGAAAAAAATTACATTCTAATCACAGGACACAAATCAAGATTTTATTCAATAAGCGGCATCTGAAATGTGCAGCTGAAATATTTATGCACGGTCCCTAATTAACCTTGACCCTTGCCTGCCACTCAAGCCCCTGTTCGCGGAGTCCGCATCCATATATGTGAATTACACAGGCTATGAAATCCTGTGGGCCAAAACTACTGTCACAGAGCATGCATTCAATTAAAAGGAAGAAAGAAAAAAAAAACATCCGCCCAACAAAAAATGTTTTTTAAACATTTAAACAATGATTATGTTGAAGTGACTGCTGGCCTTTGACTTAATCACTTATTTGAATGTTGATTTACTACTACTACTATTACTACGTCTACTACTACTACTACTAATAATAATAATAATAATAGTAATACTGTATTGTTATTTTTAATTGTTATTATTATTGTTATTATTATTATAGCACTTAATATAACATTCAAAGCACTTTACAGTGATAAGGGGGGAATACATCTCAACCATCACCAATGTGTGTCACCCACCTGGGTGATGCATGGCAGCCATTTTGTGTCTGAATGCTCACCGCACATCACTTGAGGTGGAGAGGGTGAGAAAAATTATTAGCCACTTGAACTGGCTAATAGCCACTTAAACTCCCTCAAATTCGGGAGTTATTGGTTAAATAACGTCTTGATTACATAGCGTGTTTTAGAAAGAGAGGAGAGAGACGAGTGGACAATGCAGGAATATATTTGACAGCCCTCCCTAGACAAAAATAAGTTATTATTCAACTCACAGTGGTTTATGTTTCATAGATGATGCAATTAAGAAAAAGAAACACCTCACAATGTGCAAATCAATATATAAATTGTTATTAATTAATGCATTCTCATGTGTTGTGTCTCAAGTGTTTGCAGTAAAAAAAATTTTTTTAAAAAACCTTACATGCTCGACTTGCTTTCCAGTGTGAGTGCGTGCATACGTGTGTGTGTGTGTGTGCGTGCTTGCGTACATGCGTGCATGTGTGTATGAGAGAGAGAGAGAGAGAGAGAGAGAGAGATATTATTTGGCACTGTGGGAGAGGTTCAGGGAAGAGAGAAGCACGTCAGTACAGAGTCATACCAGCTCCTGTCTCAAAGGTTGCGGGTTGGGTTCCCAGCTGGGGTGCTGCAGTTGTACCCTTGAGGAAGGTAATTAACCCAGATTACTGCAGTGGAAATATCCAGCTGCATAAATGGAGAGTTATGAAAAATATAAATATAGTTAAAAAAAAAATAAAAATAAACTTCTGATAAATGTCAAAATATAATGTTATCACCTATGTGGATTCAGTCAACACTTCCTTATAACTGTGAGACAAGTGTTTGCAGTTAAATTTGATTCACAGCTAAAAGCAAGTTTTCCTTTTTTACTGCACAAAAATAGTTTATAAAGTTCAAGGATCAACTCACAAAACTAAAAAAATAAAATAAAAACTCAAAGACAAATATTAACTGAATTTAGACCATTGTTTGCAAACCAGAGAAGGAAATTATGCATATCTATGTGAGTATAACAAGTATATTTAAGGCTAGTAAAAGTTTGGGATACTGTTTGTATGAATTTCATTATGAGGGTAGCACACTGCTAAATGTGGAAATGCAAATGAAAGCTACTGTTACCAATTAATAATTCCCAGCTGCAATTGCAGATTTTCAAAATTATAACAAGATTCCATCCTGTTTTAAAAGAACAAACTGCTTTTTTTTGTAGAGCAGGCGATTGCAGCTTTGGGCCATAATACAAGCTTTCTGTGTCATTGCTAATGTACCATTTTGATATAAATGTAATGATTCTGAGACCTCTAGAAATAAAAATATAATTAAAAAAATAACATGTTTGAAGTTTGGTATAGCAGAAGAGCATATTGACTTCAAAAGCAATCAAAGAAATCAGTTTTTACTTATAGTAACTGTAATTCCACCAATGTGGCCTGAGTTGCTCTCTCACAACAATAAAGTCTTTACTTTTTGAGTATGTGCACAGGTGAATATAATGGTGAGTCTGTCCATGCACAAGGGCTTGATCAATTTTGAATCTTTACCAAAAGACCCATCCCTGTTTATCACACTAGCAAACACGAAGCCACCCAATCTGTTTTTGAACACAGTGACCTATTTACAGTGTGTTCTTTCCTATTTCCAAGGCAGAGGTGGCTAGCAAATTAACACCACTGTATTTTGGGTGAACTTAAATGATGTCTGGATGCCCCCCCCCCCCCCAAACAACAAAATTATCATAAGGAATCATTTTCTAGCTATTTCAGTCTCCCAAATATGTGTTCGTACCTTGCATCGGGTCAAGCCTTCCTTTTGTATTCCTGGGTGTAACCTAGGCAACAGCAGAATGTATTTAATCAGTCAAAGAAACGCTAATGACTTAACCAAAGAAAAATGATTGGACGAGAGCGTGAATCATCTGTTGGAGCTATAGCTCTATGCTCGACATTGCTCTGCTCGGAGTAGAGCAGAGTTTGTGGAGGGCGGAACCAAATCACATCAAAGATAAATATTAATCATAAATCCGGCTGCTGGTAGCCCTATCAAAAGACATTATCAAAAGGGTACTTCATATTCACAATTTCTAGAATGACTCAAGGTTGTTCAACGCCGGTCCCAGATGGTCACATTAGATTCAGGGAAACTCAACAAAGACCCAGCCCTGGAGCGCCTCAGCACCTGCAGGGCTACTCAACTCCTAGTGCTAATAGAGCCACTCATCTCCCCACAGAGTCCGCAAATATGGCCTAATGTTTGTGGGCGGGATAATTTGACTGACACTCGGTGAATATTTGAAACTGCCATTGAATTGATAAAAGAGGTGTTGAAAGCTGCATCGAACTACTATTGAATAATTAAATGTCAAGGCGATCAAATACATCAAATATTTCATTTAATTGGATTTTATTTGATTCATTTTTTTTTTTAAATTTCTTTGCAATTTAATCAATTCACCGTTTAATTGTTCATATTTGTTACGTTCACCCCTCATACGATAGCTGCGATGGTTTCTGTTCAAATAAATGTCATGCCAGAGCAAATACATGCAGGTAAATTGTCCAATTACCGAGGCTATACGTATTACTTTTTTGGGGAGGAGAGATTTTGGCTGGTGAAAGTGCTGAGTGGTTAGTAACTCAGGAAAACCACTAGCCACAGTGGCTGGTGAGACAGAACTTTAATGCCAAGCCCTGCTTGCAGCCTTCAACCAATCAGCTCCGTATTAGAAGAATGTTCTCTGGATGAACCTTGGGGTTTATCTCACAGGAGACACCATGGCAACTGTTAAATTTAGGCTTCCTTTTTATTTTTTTAATTTTGTAAAAATAAGTGACACATTTATTTGATTGCAGGCATACACCCACTGTTGGTGTCTCGGAACACATTGATCCATGCAGACCATCCCAATTTCACAGACGACCTGTCATGGTTTTGGCTGATACCACCATTCCTTTTCCTTCTGCGCCTTTTCTTCAGTTATTACGGCCATTGGTTTTTTCATGCACCTTTTCTTCAGTTATTACGGCCATTGAGTTCTCCATTTTGTTGATTGAATTATACACATGCAAATTTCTTTTTACAATTTGCACCTGTTGGCGTTCTATTTAAACCTCGAGCAAGCTGATAAGCTTTGCTTCAGTGTCACTTACGTTGCACGAGAGCTGGTAATCTATCAAGCGAGGTAAAGGTAAAGGTAAAGGTAAAGGTAAAGGTAAAGGTAAAGGTAAAGGTAAAGGTAAAGGTAAAGGTAAAGGTAAAGGTAAAGGTAAAGGTAAAGGTAAAGGTAAAGGTAAAGGTAAAGGTAAAGGTAAAGGTAAAGGTAAAGGATTGAGAGTTGCGATATTGGATTGTTGTGGCTATAAAATTAGCACAACAGTCTTTAGCTAATAGGTTGTTGGTAACAAGTTAGTGCCACAACCTAAATTCTTTCTTTAGGGTGTTACTTTTCAGCCTCGGTTCGAGGTCTGTTTTCTTTGAGTTGCTCCGTTTTTCTGCTCAGGCAGTTTTATTTTCAGAAAGTTCATACTCCTTAAGCTTTAGTTTTTTACCCAGTACGTGGGTTGTTTTGAGCTTTTCGTTGGGATATTCTCCCTTAGGAGTATTGTTTTCCTTTACGTTATTTTTTTTCCGCTGTCCTTTTGTCTCTTGAGACTTGGTGGTTATTCTACCTTTGGTGAATAGTTTTAAAGAACCCCCCTGTTCAGTCGCGGTTGGGGGTTGGTCTCCCAAAACCCCCACTCCCTCACATGACCAGCTGGCGTGCTATTGATCGAATCACCATGGAGATTTTGCATCAGTTTTCCTCTTTATGCAAGTGATTGTTAAATTAATAAACAAACAAATCAGTTTGGTAACAATTCCTCAGAATAAACCTTCCCAAAAAAGCTATTTTTTATGCTTTAGTGCTTAGTAAGGTTGTTTTTTTTTTTTTTTTTTTGTTTTTTTTTTGGGGGGGGGGGTAGTGGGATCCCTGCCATTGAATGTGTCCATACAGTGCACAACATGTCTTCCAGTTGTGTCTGATTCTCTCCACTGTGTGCTAACAACAGATGAGTGGAAGAAAGCAAAGTTTAAAAAAATAAATAAAAATAAAAAAACGCAGACTGAACAATCACTTGCTGATACAACAGAAAGCAAGTTGCAAATCTGCACTTAATGCACACAGCACTCAGCCAAAAAAGCTTTCTTTTCCTCTTTGTATGCTTTATGTAAGATTTTGATTAAAAGCAATTAAGAGTATGGATGGCCAGAAGTACTGCCCCCCCACCCCCCTCATTTTACTTCACAGCAAAACCCTCCCATTCTGTGATGTCAGCATCAGTATATGTCCCAGCAAACTGATATGTGTATTTGTTTATGATAACCTCATAACATCAGCATTTTGTGTTTATGGAAGCTTTACCTCAAGCATATAAAGGTGGTAAGCATTTTTTTCTATGAAGGTCTGACATACTGTAGTTTGTTAAAGCGTTATATAGTCATAACGGACAATCTTAAAGCACAAAAGTAAAGACAAATAAATATGAAAGCTTTTTTCACTTCACTGAAGAGATGATGTGATTGTTTTATCCTCATTTTCCTGGAAACCCACGTATCCGAGGTTGTTGCAGTTACGCATCATGTTTTGTTTGATTAGGTGGATAATCACTGAAGACTCTGAGATTAACCAACTGTACACACAGGAATTTAAACATACTTCCACTGCACACACAAACACTCAGGAACATTTCTCTTGGAACTGAGACTAATAAACTATGATGTGCATTGTGGAGAATGGCTACAAACAGCAATACACTACATGACTGGCATTTAGCAGACGCTTGTATCCTGAGTGACTTGCACAGTGTTCCTGCATTTTTACACATGGGCCCTGTGTCATAGCTATGTCATTGACATTGGGCCCTGTGTCATAGCTATGACTTTAATGTGCCATATGTCATAGCCTTTCGTTGGGTCCAGGAGTCCTGCTAGCATCCCTGCCTGCCACCTTTTGGTTACAAGTCCAGTTCACTGACCGCTATGCTGCACTGCTGCCCCAGTACACATGGCATCAAAGGAAACCCCTATTGATCAACTGAATGCCTGAGAATGAGTTTGCTTTGTAGCATCTGAGAGCACCAATAAAGGGAAATGAATATGGTGGGTGTGCTGATTGGTGAATCAAATGCCAAGGCAGGCTTCTAATGTCCCACCGTTAAAGGTACATTGAGAAAAGCTGCAAGTAAAAAAAATAAATAAATAAAAAAAACAAATAAATAAATAATCAATGGTTTCTCTCCCGCTTCAGCTAAACCCTTTTCATCTAGTCATTGGCATTTAGGACACAGAACTGTTTCTCTGCCTTGCTTAACTCCGTGGAAACTTTTCCTTTTCCGATAATCCTATCTCTCTCAGCAGGAAACAAGACACAGAATCACATCATTTTATCTTGAGAGAGTCCATTCCGCAGAGCACTTAACAAATAAACGTAAAACAACTGGACAGGGAAGTTACCCAACAAACTTGGCTAAAATCAGTTCAGAACATCTTACGGAATCCTTTTTCTTGTTTTTCCCAAACAAGTAACAGTTCCGAGGGGTCAGCGCTATTGCATTTACTGCCCAACTGTTGCACAGATATCTCATGCAGTCACATCCACTAAATCTTATGAGGGTATTCGAAACGTAACTTGCGGTAGATGGCACAGCATAGCAGGTATGAAACGGATGAACTCAGTCTTCCAGGTCTGTAAGTTTTCAGTACCCAGGGGAACGTGACTATAAATCCTGGGTCAGAATGGCTGCGACTCACTCAGAAGACTGGATAGGGCAACCTCAGTTCATTTCTGTTGTTAAAAGTGCATTGTGCTAATGGGATGCACTGTGAGTTTTTGTTGACAAAATCCTTTTTTTTTTTTTTTTTTCTTCATTAATGCAATATTTGCCTGCATATTTCTTGCCACGTTTGCTTTGCCTAAGGTGGGTACGTACTCTGACCTAAATAAGTTGGTAAATAGGTTTGTTTTTGCAGCCAAATCAAATTTGTTCTCATAAGTATAACTTTCTTAGGTTGTTTTCCTATCGTGAGTAAGTATTTGTGACAGTAAATAAGTGTTGTATAGGTTGCTGTGACTAAAAGTATCTACTGATTGACAAAATCGTAACGGTTTGGGGCTGTCCTGACTGCACGGGGTCAGGTGACTCGTGAGGCGCATTCGGTCCGAAATCGACGCGCACCTTGGAGACGGTCACGGCAGGCCAGCGCCCCCTGCTGAAGCAGCAGTGTGTGGAGCATCGGAGGACTGGATCCCCCCCCCCCCCACCCCCCACCCCCAACCGCCCCATGTAGAGGATAACAGATGGTGTGCCTGATTCCCCAGAGACACCCTCCCCGCCTTTCCCACCACCTTGCAATTTCTCGCACCAGGAGCCGCCGGATTCAGACAGCTCGCCCCATCCAGCAGTATGCCCCCGCTTACCTTCAGCTGTCTCCCCCCTCCCTCCCCGCAAACCCACCCCCCACCGCCCATCCCGCTACCCTCGCCGTGGGTGCCGTTCAGCCGTGATTGGCAGATTCGCTTTAAACTCTGCCCCTAGAGGTACGGTCCTTCAGCAAAAAAAAAAAAAAAAAAACCAAACGGTGGCGTCGACTGTTTGACGTTTCCCCGTGTGGGGAGAGAACGGTTGGCCTTGCGGTTGCGGGCGTGATGAGGCGACGGCAGTCGCATTAGCATGTAGCGACGCGCTTGCTGCTTTAATTGACCGTGCGCCGATTCCATTGATCACATTAAAAATACCCCCAGAGGGACAAAGAAAAGGACACCGCGTCGCACAAGGACAGAATGAGAACGAAACCCGGCATGAGCGGTAAACAGCGACTCTCCCAAGATCTGCTCAAACTTCGCTGCTGGTCCAGTGCACTCTCAGCACGGTGTTAACCATTTCCCTGCTGGCACACAGTCAGATGCTGTCAACCTTGACACCAGTGTGTTGAGGAGGCCTTTTCAGGCTTAATTTTTCATTTGAAAGAATGTTTTTTTTCTGTACCCTTGAAGAATGTTAATGCTTTTTTTTTTTTTCCCCCAGTACATATTTCGCTCAAGTCCCCGCTGTATGAAGAACAGATGTTATAGGACGTGTGCATTTTGGTAGGACCCAGAAAGAAAAGACCATCACAGACTGCCTTGTGCACCACATCTGTTCTTCTAAGCAGACGTGTCCTCTTCTGTGACACCTTGGCTTAGAACCATGTAAATGAAATAACCTTTCTTTAACAGCAAGTTCTTAAAATTTGGCATAGCTCTCTCTTTCTCTCTCTCTCTCTCACACACACACACACGGACATACATACAAAGCAGACACACACCTACCCACGCATTCACCCTTGTAACGACAGCGGCGTCGGCTTATGTAAGTCACTCGAAGCTCAAAGTCGAGAGCGATGTTGACTCCAGCAGTTTTTTTTTTTTTTTTTTTTTTTTTTTTTGAACGAATCGGGGGGCCCATTGCTTTCCAATACGGCCTGCAGGGTCTCCCCGGTACAGCGAAGCTGCAATAACAGGTGCATCGCAAAGAGAGCGACATGAAGGGAAGATGGGTGCTTGGTGGGTGTATCGGGTGCTGACGAGAACCTTTCTGCAACCGACTTCATCTTGATATGAAAGGCACGGGGTGTAGCGTCTATAATCTCGGCGCTAATGGATGTCCAGGGGCAGGAGCAGTTTCCTGTATTCAGCAGAACCTTGGAGGGAAAGTGACTGTAGGGCTGAGATTCTCTGTGCAGTTCAGCTCTGCACTGAGTACTGCCTGGAGCACAGCCAGGAAGCCTCAGAAAGCTCTTTGAGAAATCCATATCTCTAAGGATTGTTGGATCTGAGGAGGAAATCTATTTTAGATGGCCTGGCTCGGTGGAAGCTCGCCTAACCTACCTGGATGTATAAGTGGTCTCTCTGTGTTTGTTACCAAGAGATGGGGACATGGCACAACTTTTTTTTTCCCTCTTTCTTTCTTGCTTTTATAGTTACTCTTGTTAGTATAAGCAATACCACAACATCCCGTTTATTTTTTTTTTTTAAGTTACCAGTTTACATACCAGTTAACAGTTTCCTGTTAAAGTATGATCCACCTGCCCGAGTTTGTGTGTGTGTGTGTGTGTGCACGTTTTACCATTATATGCTGCTGTTATATGCTATATGAGTCATATCCTGAATGTCTTTAGTAGTTCATAAAAATAATGCACAAGGGATACTGGTGTAATTTAAGTGATACCATTATTTATGTTCTTGGTAGCCCAGGGCACAGACTAACTAGGAGAGTTATTATTTTCTCCTGATGAGAAAAGGAACTAATGACAAACACATCCTTGCCTCCTTCAGTTCTCAGGCTAGCAGCGGCAGTCTCTCACATTCTTAATAATGGGTCGATATCATTTTACAGCCGGCACTTGCTTTAATTGATATGGGAACACGAACTGAGCCAATCAATGACCGAGTAACAAGAGAAAATAAGACCCTCCTCAGGAGTTTGACCACAGATGTCTTGTTAGGAAATATATGTGAAGGTGAAGGAAGAACATTTGCTTTCTTCATCATTAAAAACAAAACCTTTAGTCAGTTGCACTGGTGCTACCTTACCGTATACAGTGTGGAACTGCATACACAAGTTTAAGGCTCTTCATGACTTCCCTACTAAAGGACAAAGATTAAATATTTTGTTGTAATATTTAAAAATGAGTCTGGTATCTATTTAGCCAATAGCCATGAGATTCATAAAACCTCATGCTCACATTTTCCTCTCCAAATCTCTCAAAGTGATAAAAGTGTTCCAGTAGCAAATGGGTAAAACAGGATAATTTGGCAATGCATCTTTTCAGCCTGTTGGGTTTCTTTGAGTAATAAGTTCCTTGGCAGGCAGGATTCTCTTTCATCCCAATTGATAGTGCTACCTGTATATAGGGCGCATGGGCAGGACAGAACAGGCAATTTTGCCCTGGGTGCTAGACTACTAGGGGCACTGCACTGATTACTCTTTGGCTTCCGGAGAGAGAAGACTTCCCTCCGCTCAAAAGCCTGAAGAAGTACTTCACGATCAACAAAGTCACTGGACTGTTGGAATAGATTACCTGAAAGTTCAATTGAGCAGGAAGTATCCTGCAAACTGGCCTACTCCAAGATTGCTTGAGGACTTTTCCACAGCCAAAGGAAGGAGAGACCACCTCTAATGGCGGGACAGCATTTATTTATTTACTTGGTTGATTCTGTTTAGGCTGCATGGTGATGTTGGTATTTTGTGCTTATTTTACTTTACTTGTGTGGCAACATATTCAAATGCACGTTTAATGAGATCTGCATGAACAGCCTGCTCTGAGATGGATTTGATTAACATTAGCCTTTAATTCTAACTCAAAAATCAATGCATTTGTTTTTTTTAATTTATTTATTTTTTTATAAAGAAAAACCCTTGGTGGAAGGAATGTCTATGACTTCCAGTTCACTGAATAAGGCTGATCTTCCCATTTATAATTCTTGAATCATACGTATAAGTATCAAAGTATCTCAGCCCTTGCATTACCTAGCAAAATGAATACCAGCATGTATGCTTCTTCCTGCTGAAGAAATTCAAGCCCATGTTTTATTTTATAATGACAGGCATGAATGTATAAGTGATGTGCACCGCTTATTTTGCTTATTCTTTGAAGAATCATGGCCAAGGCAGTCTGCTCCATTTAAAACTGGCATATTAAATACACATTTGTGGTGTTTATCTTTCCCGTGGAGTTTCATGCCAACATGCTGCCCATTTCTCACTAATGAAAAATATTCAGTTTAAAATGCATTTTATTATTAATGATTGCAGCACTGTAAATTATTGCACCTGTTATTTGCCATTATACAGTTCAAATTTAACATTCAGAACAGAAGCAACATGGAATATAAATACAGAAATGAGGCACACTGAAAACAAAACATTATTTGAATGCTATATTGTATATTAAAGAAATACTGTGTGTGTGTGTGTGTGTTACATCAATAAAAGAATAACATTAAACAGCACATCAAACATAATTTCTGCATGACTCTGCTTGGGCTGTATGCATTAAGCACTATATCCGAGGAGGAGCTGCAGCCAGAAATAGAGCTCCTGTAACTGATGGGTGGGAGGTTAATGAATTTGATTGACATTAAGATATCTTCATTTACACATGCTTTTATTTACCTTGTTCTTCAAACCAACTTTATTCGCACGGCATATTTCACGGAGAAGTCGCAATGCAATGTTCCACACACAATGGATGGATAAACTCTTTATCAGTAAAACAACTGAAAGCTAAATAATACCTGTGATAGAAGATAGTCTTCCGCTTTCTTCTCTTTATTGTATATTATTATAACTGAACACTTTCCGAAAGAGGCAAGAATGTATCCGGTTCGTCTTTCAAATGAACGTCATGCTCAACCTGCAATGAATGCTATAGGGGGAAAAAAAAAAAAAAAGAAAGAAAGCAATCATAACACTCGCTTGAGATTTCAGCAGATAATCACAATATCCTTGCTTAGCATGTGTGCTGTGGGGGTGTATTGTTACACCCAGAGCTGTTGCTGCGGTTTAGGCAGCCCTGAACAAGAACATTTTTGTGGCCCCAAAAGTGCTCCGACATGAATCGCACCCAGCACTTAACTTGAATTGCATGGCGTTGGAGTGTTTCTGCGGCCGGCTCTGCTTGAACCCTCTTTGCTGAGCAACAGAAATCTCAGACATTAAAACACCATTAAAAAAAAGGCATATTCAGCTCGGCCGCAATGATTTCACCGATGACCCGGCCTCGACTTCATTTTTTTTTTTTTCTTCTTCATTTTTTTGTATGACTCAATCAATTAGTCTGGCTGTCAGGGAAAGCGGCACGGTGAAGCTCAAGCTCGGGTCTCCTCCCAGTCGTCCCCGGCGACGGGGCCTCAGAAGATCTCATTACCCCAGGTAAGCCCGGCCCCCCCTGGGGCATGCAGCTCTGACCCACGCGCTGACACCCGGCGACGTGTCCCCTATTATCCGCCAAACAGACGTGGACGAGGACACTGCGTGAAGCTCCTCGTGTCTGGGGGGGGGGGGGGGGGGGGGGGGGATGTAGTTATTAATGAGAACGGGAACGCGGGTTTTTTGAGGATGGGAGTTCGTCGCGACGCGTCGCCGGGTTTTATTTGGAGTTGAAAGTGACTCGCCGAAGGGCAGGCTTTCAAGCTCTAGAGCGTCCGGGCTCCGCCTCTCAGAGTTCCAGAACTCGGCCTCTAACCCCCAAGGTAGCTGGGAGTCCTTTTGAAACCCCTCGAAAATTGCACGTCTTCTCCTGACCATGACCTTAAACCTTAGTTAGTGCTGCAAAAATACCCAGCTGTGTCTAATATAGCACGTAAAACTGAATCTGTGTGAGGCACTCTGGGTATTGGGTGAGACTGGGATAATTGGTGAGAAAAGCAATGTGAGACCATTTGTTTCTTTTTTTTTTTGTTTTTTGTTTGTCTGTACTTTAGCTTGAGTTTTAAGACACAGGTAAGAGTGTGCACACAACAGCTAAAAGCCCCCCAACACCCCCACCCCCACCCCGGTGCCATGGGGTCATTTCTCCCAGATGTTGACAACACAGGAACAAGGGTGACACAAAACATCAAGCCACAGGTCTTTTCTGGCTCATTAATATACCCAGAGAACATGTGACCCTTCAACCATGACCTTTGACCCTTACTGTATGGCATGCTGAGAGAGAGTTAGAAAGAAAGAGAGAGTTAGAAAGAAAGAGGGAGAGAGAGAGAGAGCGATGTTGCAGCTGGAGTTCATCGATGTGCTTCCTGAGCTGGGAAAATGAAACTGGTAAAAAAAAAAAAAAAAAATCAATAATGTTAGAACGACATGCTGCCCTGAACTCCTGTGAGAGACTGCAGCTGTCACATCTGTGCAGCTAATGAGAAATGCACCAACAGAATGCTCCACCTGGTTCAAACCAACATGTACAACCTGATTGAAGGATAAGTGGGTGGGTGTTCAAAAAAAAAAGACAAAAGGAAACGTCAGTCGTTACCGCGGACACTTGAGAAGCAAAAAGAGCCAACATGGATGCTGCTGGTCTTATGTTCATACTCCCAAGACCACACAACCCATCCCTCATTCCACCCATGACTGATCTGGCGTGAACATAACCAAACTGATCCAGAGTCAGCACTCCCTGAGCATTATTCCGACAAGATATTTCAGCTTAAATGGTGTCCAATTATCCTTCCTGTGACTCTATTTCAGAATTGATTGGTTCTTTTGTAAAATGATGAACTGTCTTAAATACCTGCTTGAATGTTTTTTTTTTTTTTTTACACTAATGGATTTTGTGTGTTTGTTCTCAAACATGAGTCATGTTAAATTAATGCAAATGTATGGAAATAGCTTTCAAAATGATGAACCACTCAATAAAACCTTCTCAGAGATGAGAATGGCAAGCATGTGTCATGAACATATGGTGAGATATATAAACTGCTAGTTGAGATATGGGGTGTTTTCAGAATGCAAGCTTGAACATCTCTTCTTAAATTAACGTATGGTGCAATTGCATTCAGATGCTTAATGATTGCTTTGAGTACATCACTTTGGATTTATGTGTGCATATAATAGAAAAAATCTTCCCTTCCCTTTTAGGTCTCAGGATCTGATCGAATTATCAAGTCATCTTGTGCAAAAATCGAGCAATTATGCAATTAAATAGGCATTTGGCTATTGGGTATGGAAAAAAATGGAATTATGACCTCCCGTATAGTAGCCCATGCCCTACCATACAGTTGTGTCTTGTTAATGATCCACAGGTTCTGGAGGTCACTGTAAGACAATGGCTGCATTATGACATCACTTTTCACAGAGTGTTATAAAATTCTTTAAAACAGGTTATGATTGGCTATCAAAAAAAAAAAAAACTGCCCCAGCGATAAAGGAGCACTTCATGTTTCTGTTTGTGAATTGCATTTATTAACACATGAAATGCGTCCTGAAAGAAAGCTGTGCTGGGCTAAGGGTGGGGTTGATGGGATACGTAGTTCAGAGTGAATATTTCGTATCCCGTTGCCTTCATGTGTGAAACGCTACTCTTCGCGTAGCCGTGTTCGAGAGCACGCCTCGCTGTCACATTAAATGAGCGGCCGGCGCCTCCGCGTGCTTGATTTGCTGCAGCTGTGGAACAGAGGCAACTTTTACACGTGCGCTAGCAGCACTCCGCTGAATGAAATCTTCGAGAGGAATGATCGAGTTTGACGTGCAAAGTGACTGGAGCAGCAGCTCGGCCTGCTCGCCTGTTTGTTCCCGTTAAAATGGAGATTAAAAATCCGCAGCTGTCTCTCGCGCGTGGCGGACTTCCTTCAGCGCCCCGTGCAGCTGCGACGAAAATTGCATTATGTTCCTGGCTCGCCGCAAACCTTCCGTGTTTTCATTACGATAATTTCCCAATCGTGTTAGAGCCCTTTGTCTCAGGGCAATTCATCACAAGGCTGAGCCGCGCGTGCCCAGTCAGTCTGGAGATGGTATGATGTCACTGCATGAATGTGCTGCAAGGGCGTAATGCGTTTTGAAAAAAATGACCTGGTTTTAGTCGCCATTTTTTTTAAATATTTTTTTTATTTTTGTGTGGGCTACTGGGTGGCTCATTGGGTTAAGACTATGTTCTTCTGCATGGGCCTGTCCTGCAGTCCATAACCATGCCAGATTTGACCATGACTGGCAACCCCAGATAACAGCCTGCAGTGTCACCAGGGAGGAAGGGTTACAGTGAATGTGATTGGCTGGCTGATACTGCCCACTATTCTCTGGCAATTTAATCTTATCAACTGGGCATGTGCAGTCCGCAGGTGCCAGCTGCATTAATTTCAGTAGAGAGCAGATGTTTTTTTCTGTGCTCCCAAATTGGCGGAGGATTTTGCTGTGATCTGGCGGCCCACAAATACAAGTGGAGTTTACAAATCCAGAGAACTCTGATTTAATGACAATAGTGTTCAGCGAAACTTGCCGAACTGTTTCGTTTTGAATGAAAATTAACTTTCTTTTTAGAAGTCAAAGTTAAGGACAAATGTTGATTGAATCCAGGCATGTGCGCAAAAAATTAATAATGACCAACGAGTGATCCAATGAGGATGGTATTATATGTTCATTACGCCCAGTCGAGACTATTTCTGCACAGCAGGGTACCTGATCATTTTATGGTTTTGCTAATACATTATATGACAAACTCAGATTAGTAAATGCACTAATGAGCATGAGGTCATTATACCCCCCTTCTTTGGTATTATGAAGTTTAAACTGGGGGATTTAAAAAGGCTATCTAAATGATAATAAAATTTTATGTTGGGGAGCAACTCTGCTTAATTACATATATAGTCTGCCTATAATAATGAACTTGAAAACATTATTTATATTTAACCTGTAATAATGCACTGCATTTATAATGCACAAACGTTTTCCTTTGTTTTTTCCGTCTTTTGTCTTCCCATTGCCTTTCAAAAATGAAAATGATGGCGGGAGGAAGAAGAAGAAAAAGACGAAGACAAAGTCGAACAAACACATTCAACCGATGTATTTTCAACAATCTCTAAGCCAGTGCTCTAGACCTCCATTGCTTTCCATTACCGGCGGTGATTGTAACATCAGTACTAGAATGTCCAGTTACGAACATTCTAACTGCATATTTGTGAACTTGCACGTTAAAGAGTAAACAGCATGCATATTCCTAAGTTACTGTTCTCGTAGCAGGACAGGGGCTAGGGTAGAATGAGGTGCATGCATTATGCTGCTTTGTAGCGTCCAAGGTTAAGACAGTTCAGATGTGCTCTACAAACACACAGACAGACAACACTGGGGACTGAGGCTGGGAGAGGATCAGAGCACATCAGAGCCTGCGCAGTCAGTGCTGAAACGACGTGTGAATGAAAGATGTGTGTGATCAGGGTCTGCTCTGCCAGTGGAAATGCTGCTTCATCTTCAGCTGATTCATCTGTCTCTCACAACTTTTTTTTTTTTTCTTTGTTTTGCTGTGTCATTCCCTGATACATTCCACGTATAATTTAATGTATAACTCCATGTAATTTGGTTTGTAGTTCCATGTGTAATTCCATGCATAATCCGATGATTAATTTTGTGTGTGTGTGTGTGTGCACGTGCACGTCAGGAACATGCTCACCAGCAGAACTGATATTGTTTTTGTTCGTCTCTGGTGTGACAAACATACTCTTTGAACAACCCCTCTGGATCATAAAGCATGCTTGTTTTCAAGTTCCGTAAAAATTGGCATAAACATAGATATGTAAGTTCAGAAAGGTGCACATAACTATACAAAATGAGTCAATCTGAGAATAGACCTGTGTGCATTGCCGATAACATTTTTTTTTTTTTTTTTAATGATATAAATGTTTATTCATGAAATCAATACTTTTTGTAAAAGCACTACTTTGCCTGCATAAGTGTCAAACTTTCAACTACTTCACTTCCAGTCTATTTCGGTTTGACCTACACTGACATTGGGCATGAAAGATTTGTACAATAATAACCATTTTAATATTAATGTTTATAAGAAAGGAAATGTGTCCCAGCAGGGAGGCATTTAAAAGTCTTAATGGGGTGAATTAGAATAAACCCCCAGGGAACACACAGCTCTCTGATTCCAATCATTAACATTGAACATTTTAAGGATCATGTGGTGTCTTCCCATTCCCAATGAGCGGTGAAAAGTAACGTTAATTATTTGCATATTTTGATATCTGTGTTTATCCATTTGATTCTCCGGGCGTGTGCAGCTGACCCGTTCTGACACTGCTGAGGCTGCTTGTGACGGCCGGTGCATTTATTATTATTATTATTATTATTATTATTATTATTATTATTAATAACTACATTTATATAGCACTTTTTCCAAATGCTCAAAGTGCTTTACAGTGAAGGGGAACTCACCTCACCCACCACCAATGTGTAGCACCCACCTGGGTGATGCACGGCAACCAATTTGCGCCAGAATGCTCACCACACATTAGCGAAGGTGGAGAGGGAGAGAACATTTATTTAGCCAATTAAGTCTGGGGATGATTTTTAGTGGCAAGTTTTCGAGAGCCAGATCTGGGATTTGGCCAGGACACCGGGGAACCCCCTATGTTTGATCGCAGTCGACCGTGGTTAGTCTCTGAAGTTCGCCACCGCAGAAAACAAGGTTTCGTTAAAATGGACCTCTTAATTAAAGAACGGGATATTAGCAAATCGGGATGAGGTCATCGGGCCAAATAAAAATGGTGGTGCTTATGCTTACCATTGAGAAACTGAAAGACTGCCACAGTCCCTAGAGGCAAGCTAGGGGTTAATACTTTCACTTGAGATTGCTGCACAGATGCATTTTTCTGTACCTCGACTACTACTATAGACGGAAATATTACAACTCGTAGAACAAGGACGTACTGTGTGTGATGTGGACGAGAGGGGATTGACAGAGCACACGCTATGGAGTTCAAAACAGGGCTAGTAACATTTCAGTTGGGCTAAAGAAATGTTTGGCTTCTTGCCTGGTGTCGCCCCTGCTCCTAGATATCAAAACAAACTGAAACGCAGTGAAGTAAAGCCACACATGCAAGCGATTACGGAAAACATGTTTATATCCACTAAATTTTTGCTTAGAAAATAATAACTGAACCAGGCAGAACCAGTGCAAAAAAAACGAGTCAGTCATTTTCAACTGCCTTAGGCACAGGTAATTAAAAGAACAGCTGCAGGTGTACATCCCTCCTTCCATCCATCCATCCATCCATCCATCCATTACCTAACCAGCTTATTCCTGGTCGTGCGCATGCACGCAGTAACAGCTGGCCACCAGCAATGCCGTTCATCCCATTAACAGTCTGACAACCACAGTGCGAATGAGAAATGACCGCTTCATGACTGACGAGGAACACGTTTTCATGAGTTTGTACACGGTGGCCCTTGGGGGACACAATGCGTGATGTTTGTGTGTAATAAAACATTGAGAACGAGAGAGAGAGAGACAGCACAGCTGTTGTTCCCAACCCCCTTATCTTACAATCAATGTATTATTTTTAGGTAAATATAATTATTATGGAAACAAACAAATAATGTATTGATTGTGGTTCAGATGTGGTTAGAGGTGATGGCAAAAGCTGAAGTCTGAGTTCTATATTTAGGCACTATTGCCTTTTCAATTATTTATTTATTTTTATTGATTCTTAGACGGTATTATGTTATCTTAATATGCACATTTCTTTGCTAAGTTCACTTATACATTACAGTTCTGTACTCTACATGCTTTTTTCCCTCAGAATGTAAGGAAAACATAACACCTGGGACAACTATCCATCTACCAATCAAAACTCAACTGACACTGGGGACAGCTATCCATCCACCAATCAAATTGAACATCTGCATAATGAAGGCCTCAGCCTGGGCTCAATCAACAAGTGTCTTGTCCACTGACGTTCAGTGTGAATCCGTTTTGAATGATTCCGTTTTGAATGATTCCGCTCTGAAAGCACAGACAGCACAGCACCAGCCGTAGATTACCGAACATCAGAATCGCGGTTGAATTCCTACAATGGAACAATCACAGACGACACGACAAAGAGCTTCGTAATAACAGGGACAAAGAAAAATGAATTTCATTACCAAACGGTCTGTCCTTTGCCCAGCAGAGATCAAAAATCCGATTTGCAACGAAGATAATAAAGAATGTTGTCTTTGTAATATGAAAGACTCGCAGGGGCTGTCTGACTCAGTCAGGACGCATAATCTCGCTCCATTGAGATGCGGTTGCCTCTCCCCCAAACAACGTTTGCATTAAAGCACAACTCAATCACGATTCTGCGTAGACTATTTTGATTGATGGGGGGAGACGTGCTCCTGAGACTTACGGTGGGGGAAGCGTGATGGGGGAAAAAAAAAATAAGGGAAGAAAGAAAACTTTTATACTGACAGCAATCGCTTTTCAAACCCCCGTTTCCCAATTTGGAATTTCCCCCGGCAGGGCCAATGTAGATGCCTCAGGGGTATAGGATCATTTTATAAATAAAAGCCAAACAACATTAGCTTTCTTCCGAGTTCGAATCACCATAGCCTCTGTGTAAATGTTTTCCCCCTCCTCCAAGTATGGCTTGATCTATATTTTATGTTGAAATATTAATTAAAAATAAACTTTTTGGATAAAAGCGTCTGCCAAATGAATGTAATGTAATGTAATTACTCCCTGGAATAGCTCCACTGATTCCTCTAGTGACTATTCCCACCACGATCGAAACCCTGAAAATCATACTCCAGGAATTCATCATCTTTTTTTGTATTTACAGTAGTGGCGCAATCCCCAGAGTTATCTCTTCCTATGTTCTGGAAAAATAAATAAAACAAATATCAATAAAATAAACACTTAAAAAAAAAAAAAAAATGTATTTCATTTTTTTAGATTTACAATCCCTAGAGTTTGCCCATGTTTTAGAGAAATAAATTAAACAAATAAAAATGAGTATTATTATTATTATTTAGCCCTTTGACACAGAGCTAACTGCTGGCACCTCAAATGTCAGCATTGGACAAAAATAATGTTTAAAACATAACATTGCTCTATAGTTCTGCATAACTGAGGTATCTACATTCACACGGGGCTAAAAAGGTGAAGGGAAAAAAAAAAGGTTTTCTAAAAAACTGTATTGATGACCCACACTGAATACGTACAAAAGATTACTCGGAAAGGTATTAAAAAAAAAAGAATAAATACGGTGTAAGCATGGACTGCAGGATTCTGACTGCGAGGATGGAAAGCGAGTCATTTTCACATCTCAAACTGTGTTAATTTGACCATGAACTCAAGCGCCGAGCCACAGGAGCATTGCTTTCTTGTTGCATCAGTGTTATGGAAGATTTTTTTTTTTTTTTCTTGTTGTTTTATTTATTCATTCATTCACGCATTGTCTCAGAGACCGGCTTCAGAGACACTGTGGCTGCCAGTCCTGTTTGCTCATCGCGCAAGTCGACGCTTGTGTGTTGTGGGCCTTGAGCAGCCTGTCGCAGTAACGCTCTATTTATCAGTTCTTATTTCCAAGTGGTCAACTTTTCTGACTGACCGTTGTGGAGAACAATCCCCTGTTCTTACAACTTTAGACAAAAGCACCAGTGAAACAAAGTCTGCAAAGCACATGTTGCAGGCAGCAAAAGACAAAAGACAGAGAAAATGTTCTAACAACAGTGAAGGGTTTTGGAGGTTTTCTAAACCCCTGTGGCATAGTATCTTTCTGTTTTGGTGTGCTCACACACTCACAAAGCAAGGTCAGCGTCAGGCATTACTAACAGTGTCGAGCTCATCATCTACACCCCGTGTTAAAGCATGTGTTTCTTGCAGAGAGTGGTTTCTTTCAAAATGACCCAAAAGCCCCATTGCACAGAGGAGAGAGAGTAACACTTTAGTTTGAAGAGCATGACTCTGTTGTTACCAATACATCATGGCCTCCTCACTCTCATGATTTGAGCCCAATCAAGCATGTGTGGAACATTCTGGAACGACGCCTGCGACAGCATTTTCCCCTTCCGTTCATCTAAGCGTGAGTCGATTGATTATGTCACGGAAGAGAGGTGTCATGTTTCTCTTGCAGAACTCCAGACACTGGCACTACCAAGACGACAAGAGATGACACCAAAATGTGTCATCTTTCACCATCATGGTTGTGTTGTCTTAACGCAAGTAGCAGTAATAGTAGTCATTAACAGCATTAATTGCACAGCTAAGTCTGTCTGTTTAAAATATAAAACGGGGGGAAAAAAAAGTTTGTAATCAATTCAGATAAAATTGAAACTTAGGTTGTTAATATAAATCAGATGCGGTGCCAGAGAAGTGGACCATGCCAAAGACCCAATCACCCATCAGCCGTTATCTGCAATGACGCCAAATAACGAACATTTTGATTTAAAAAAAGCTTGAAAGATTGTGTACTCCAAAATATCAAGAATTCCTTGCACCACCTGCTTTGGAGGACTATCCCCCCTCTCCAATTATTACCAACCGCACTCCTGTCAGTGAACGGATGTGTTTCAGCCCGGCCAATCAGAGGCAAATCAACCCCGCTCATCCCTCTCCAAAAAGAATTTCAACCACTTCCAGGCACTCGGAACATCTGCTCCCACAACACCCTCCTCCTGAGAGAGTGAGCACATTTTCCCAAGCAATTAGTGACTGGAGATCTCTGGTCTTTCGTTTCATTGTGTCCCCCCCCCCCCCCCCCCCCCCTTTCCAGCACCTTCAGGGGAATCTGCAGCCTTCACACGAAGCCGTCCCTGTTCCTCCCAAGTTCTGGAAGAGAACTTTGGCTTTAATTGCACATTTCTGCCCCTGGTTAGCAGTACGCTGACGTAGCTCAGTTTGAGTTCAGTTTGATACAGCTTTGATGCAGAGGCACACTCAGGTATCAGTCTGATACTGAGCTTTCCTTATATAGAAATGCACTCAGAACAGCAAGATGCACTCAGAACACACTTGCATTCAATTGACAGTTAACAAAAAAAAATAAAAAAATGATGATGGCATCTCTAAGCCTAAGCCACTGGCACAAATTCTGCAAAATAACATTATGATGCATTTGAATGGTAGGCTTGTGTCTATGGGATAGTGGGTCTGTGAGGCCTTCCATCACGTGAGGTTCAAAACAAACCTGAACGTTCTGTCCCTGTTTTCATATTTATTATTTTATTAATTTCCCTTATTTTATTTTATTTTTTTCCCCCCAGAGGTACTGTTGGGATTGGATGATGCATTAAAAGGATTAAATGGACAGACTTTGTTGCTGCAGTTCAGTGCACATGTTCGCCCAGGGGGATACTAGATGCTCTGCGCTACCTACTGAAAGAACACATTAATAGCAGCAACTGCACGTTACATCGTGTTATTTAAGTGCTTCTCCGGGCCATCTTCCACACCTTCAATCCTTCACTGGTCTTTGGAGGAAGTGGCCTATTTTCAGCACTTCATGCTACTCAAGAGTGCTCATGCATGTCTATGGCATATATATATATATATATATATATATACACACACTCCATTTGCATTTATATCTATGGTATATACACACACTCTATACACATGCATGTATATTGTATATTCACGTGTTCTCCAAATGCCTTTATGCATATGGTATAAAAACACTCCATGTAAGTTCATGTGCACGGCACATAACATATACTTTTTTTTCAAGGTTATGAGAAGTAGACAAAAAGATATGGTCTGTCAGAAATTTGAAATCCATGGTTTTAATCTTAGTATTAGATTAATGCTATTAGTCATTGAGGACATTGTAACAGTGTTTTTTTTTTTTTTTTCTTGTGCCAGGAACTGTCTGTGTATCTATGTCATAGACCTTAATGAAAATAAGCCAGGTCTTTTGAGTTCATCCAGGTCAGCTGACTGACAAACCTGACCACTATGTTGTTGCTTTTCCAGAGTTTAACTGTGACTCATAAAGAAATGGACGTATCATTATTTATCTTTACCTGCATAGTTGAGTTTAAGCCTAATGCTTGCATTGAATTTTAAGCTACTGTTATAGGAAGTGCCTTAGTTAATAGTATGGGAAAAGTAATTTCATATAGCAGAGATTAGTATTGACATGGAGCACCTCAATCCATCACATGGAGAAATGGTGTGAGGATTCTCATTTATAATAGCATTAATCCCTGAGGGCCACATGTGTACCAATGACTGCAATCATAAGTCATTCATCTGGACGCTTTCCAACCTGTGCACAGACAATTATGCTTCCCTCATGAATATGCCGGTGGAATAAAGGATGAAAAAAAGAAGAGAAGAGAACCGCAAAGGAAGGACAAAGTAGTCAATGAAAAAAAAAAAGAAGAAAAAAAAAAAAAAACACTTCTCAGATATGAGACCCGTCCGCTGTGCACTGTTTGATCGCGGACACTTCTTCTCAGGGTTCTTATTTTACTTTTTATCACTTTTTGGGAGGAAAGGGTCCTTGAGGATCTGCAAACATGACAAGAAGCTATTTATTAGACCGCAGCCTTGGCCAGCCCGTGCCCTCAAAACCTAACCCGCTATCTCGGAGAAAGAGAGCCCAATCTCTTCGGAATTATATGAATAGTTCTCAAATAATGAAGGAAGGGCACTGTCTCCCACACGTCCTGCAGGTATCGACTTTGCAGTGGTGCCCCAATTTTTTGGGTGTTTTTCAAGTAACATCAGAGTACATGCAGCCAGCCTACCTTATTGATCATCCATTACATTATCATTTTACATCTCTTTTTTATTCTTTTTTTTTCCAGACTGCCGTCTTAATGATTTCAGAAGGTGCGTCCCTTGCTGCACATAAATGTATACACTCTTGTATACAGTGTACAGTCACAGAATCCGATCGTGTTTAAAGACCTCAGTGAATGAGACATATTGACACCATGACTGTAAGAGCCACAGAATGTCTAAAGATGCAGTCCAACAAAATGCATTAAACGTTTGACGTGTTTCTCAAAAGCTGATTCGGGATCCCTTGAGAAATAATGCAGCTACACAGTTCAGGGCAGCTTTCAGTAGACATTAATTCATTTTTTCATATGACATATATCTTATTTTTCCCCTGTTTGTAGAACAGCAGACAAGAGAGTTGTACCCAGTGTTAAAGATCACTTTGGCTAACATATCTGCTAAATGATTAAATTGGATCATTTACAATATACATAATTTATTATGAAGGAATTCATACAAGAGCTGTGGCCATTACTTAGAAGTCTGTCTGAAATATTACTCAGGTTCAGGCCCAGATTCAAACCAACGCATTGAAGAATTCATTTAAGTAAGTGTTTTTTCTTTTTGAAAATCCTTCGTTCTTTTCAGTTTCTGGCTGGCCAAGTTTCTATCCCAGCAGGGAGAATCCACTGGAAGAGGCAGGTATGGCACACACACTACTCTCCAATTAGCTCAGCCTGCATGTTTTTGGACAGCGAGAGAAAGCCAGAGTACCCGGTCAGGTTTTGACCCAGGACCTTCAGTTGTGAGGCAACAGTGCTCTTCAGTGCACCGCCATGCCGGTGCACACGCACACGCACCTTCATATAAAGTTTTCTTCCGAGGGCATCCACAGCGATAACCTAATTCTCTCTCCTGTTGGATGGGCCTGCTCGTGCCTTTTAATCCCAACCTGGAAAAAAAGCGAAAGGTTTCTGTCAGCCAGCCGGGTAAAAAGACAGATTGTTCTAAAAGCGTGCTGTCCTCGGGGGACACGATCCCCGGTCCTCTTCTGTAGCTCAGGCTAAAGGAAAGCTTCCGCATCGACATGGCGAAAATGTAACATCCCCGCCCCCCTCCCCCACCCCCCCCACACACACTCACACACACACACACGCGCTGCTCTGTCCCTACAGGCCCTCCCGAATCCAGTCCAGCAATGCTTTCCTCAGAAAGGAAGGAACCATTCATGTCAGATATTATTTGAATGTTTTATTTTTTTATTTTTTATTTTTTTTACCATGTCTTCATACTGTATGGTTTGAATCTTACAGGTTGACCAGTAAGGTTAAATGTTTCAGTACATATTCAGCAGAATAAAAAAAAAAGAAGAAAAAAAAAGTAGAATATGTACCATCATCAGGATGTTCAGAGGAAACGGGAGCGAGTCATACGAGGTATTGATCCCTACAAGGTATTCTCTGTGGGATATATGCACAAGCGCAACCTTTTCTCATGAAAGTGCCTTGTCAAGGACATGTTCATTACACACTGCACTTCCGAGGACACAATGGAACTTATTCTTCTACTTTTTTCCACTTCTTCATTCTTATTAAAAAAATTGGTCACTGAAAGGAAAGGGAAGTATTATCCTCTCTAAATTTTCTGAAGTCTACACTGGGAAAAAGTTGAACTCTTTTTGTGTTTTTATGGTCAATAACTTTTAGTGTTTTTATGCACAATAACAATATGTATTTTAGATAACCCGTGTTATTTGTGTAAATCTGTAGAACCATATGGTTCTGAATGTTCATAACAATGCTGTCAGTTATAGGTCAATGCAATCATACATGAGTTGGGCTCTCTGATAGTACCCAAACATCTGTTGTAAGCTTGCTATTTATCGATGTTTATTTGAGTTTTTCACCAGGGCTTCCTTGAAAAACTTTTTTTTTTTTTTTTTAATCTTACTGGGACTCACATGGAAAGCAGAGAACAACTAAAATAAACCTTTAGAGTAGTAGAATACATGTATTTAGTGCTGGACTGATTTAGAACAACAGCTCTCTTGATCCTGGCAGAGCACAGTGCCTGCTGGATTTCCTTTTTTTATTGCCCTTCAATTGTTTGATTTAACAGCTGATTAGACAATTGACTCCATTTACTTGGTTTGTTAGGTCTGAATTGGTTGCTGAGCTTGAGGTGAAAATGGGGAAACCAACAGACCCTGTGGCCCAGCAGGATGAGGGTGGACAATCACTGTTCTATATATACTCTAGAAAGGATTAAATGTGAGGCTGAAGTTGCATATTGCCATTAGAGGTTAGAAAGAAAAAACAGTAGTGTACTTGGTTATTTGTTATAAGGGTTCCAATTTGCTATTTAGATTTTCTTATGAACATGAGTAACTTGAAAAAAAGAAAATAAAACTACATGTTCCCAGGCATGTCAAAACGGGTAACTGGTTATCTTGTTATAAGGGTTGAACTGAACATTCCTATGCTGATGCAACAGTCAGTGTAGGTAATTGATCGCAACCGAGTTCGAGAAAATGGACTTAGAAACATAATAATGAAAATAAAACATTCAAAAACCACAGACATCTGGCAGCTTGAATGAACATGGAGGTGTATTGCTGTTAATTTGTTTAAAGTTTGAACATGATTGTGAAACATAAATCTGACCTGCATAATAGGCTACTGGAGCAGCAGAACTGGCTTTGTATCTACTGTACATACAGTGCATAACCTGTTGGAAAGGAAACCATTTGCATTCACTCATTGTACGAAAGACAGTTTTCAGTGGCCAGATTGCAGGAATTTGCTATAAATTGAAGTGGCTTGAGTCCCAATAGGCTTAAGAAAAACCCCGGAGCACTAAACACAGCCTAATTATGTGTTACAGCTTCTGTCAGATCCCTGTGGTTTCTTGGCAAAACAAAGAAAAAAATAGGATGAGACACGAAGCTGGAAAATAAACAAATAAATAAATAAAATGCCAACAGAAAAAAAAAAGTCAGCACACAGTATTGAAAATACAAGTTCATTGAAAATAGAATGTTTGGATTATGGTATCGTGATATTATATTTGTGTGAAACAAATGAGGGAGGATATCCAAACAGTATTTTTTAATTTATTTTTTTCCCCAAGAGACTGTATCTGGTATATTATTTGAAGAGATATGTTTCCGACCGTATGCTGCATTAATACTTTTCAAATCAATTTCACTTAAACTTGTGTTGGAGACAAGAGTGTGTGTGACTCTTATTCTATATTAAATATTTTATTTTCCAGTTTGTCATTTGCACATGTTCTTTCCTTTCTAAATTTAATAATATATGTCAACATTTACATTTTCTCCCAATGGCACACTCCATCACCAGCAGACAACACAAAGGAACTGAATGCATAATCCAAGTACAGGTTTTTAACAAAAACAAATCAATTTTTATCTTAATAAATTACTCCAGTATTCCACATAAACAGTCATCTAACAGAATGCTGCTGTTAAAAAAAAAATAATAAAAAATAAATAAAAAATTAGGAACATTAGGAATATGCACAGCACTCGTTGTGTAACATATTTTAAAGTTTAATGAAACTTTGAGTAAGTTTTGAAAGGAAAAGTGCAGTGCAGGCTGAATGTACACTATCAAAAATCCATATTTTCTCATAAATACTGACTTATGCCATCACTGATTGTCACCTCTGCATAGACAGCTATGCTTTTGACATTCACAGCAGTCTTTTAGCGGCCTTGTTCTGATTCAATTTCCGTGGCACTTGAATGCATCTGAATGGCGACCTCTGCTCTGTAATTACCTGCAATGTGTACTGTGAAACGCATACAGGTGCCTTGTGCTGGCTGCCATCAAAAGAAGTCATAGCAGTGTGGGGCCGTCATGAAGAAAGGTCAACTATATATATATATATATATATATATATATATATATATATATATATATATATATGAGAGAGAGAGAGAGAGAGAGACTGTGCGTGTGAGAAAGAGAGAGAGAGCATTATGTCTCCTGTTATGTGGAGTAGATTGTACTCTTCTTGTGTTCTCTGATTATTTTATTCTTTTGACTTTATTCTGAAAATTAACCATAAGGCCATCAGAATTTGCAGTGTTGTTATTAACTCTAGCCTATTCATTCATTCGTTCACTCACGTATTTATTCATTAATTCATATATTTGTTCATTCATTCATTTGTTCTTTAATTAATTAATTAATTCTTTATTTTCTGCCCAGCATGTCCAGAAGGCTTGAAATGTCCCAGACTATTTTTATTTTTTTTTACATCAGAGAACCAGAACTTTGCTGGTAAACACACACTGTGATGGCAATATACAGTATTTATCCCATTTAAGACACTGAGATAGAGAGACAGAGAGAGAGAGAGAGAGAGAGAGAGAGAGAGAGAGAAAGATCACTGTAATTATGTGGTATTAAAATGAATGGATTCACATTTCTCTCCAATTATACAGGTTTTCCTCTATTCCTTTTATTTATTCTTCGGTTTTGAAAGGCTCTCGGTGTGTCATTGTTTTTCTCCAGCAGCCACAGACACTTGTCGCCGAAGTCACTTCTGTCCGTAAGTCAAATGTTTGCTTTGTCCTGACACAATGCATCCGCGCTGCTCTGCATGTAAGTGGAGGGCGAGCAGTCGCACCGCCAGCTCGAGGTGATAATGCGGCTCCATTCAAATAATTCACCGAGGCGGAATTACGGAGAGGCTGGCCAAATAAACACCTGCGTTAGAATGGAAGATAGTGAATGCGGGCTATGGGGAACAAACACTGAAAAGGAACTTTAATAAAAAGAACACACACACACACACACGTGCACACGCACTCATGCATGCACGCAGATACACAAGCATTTACTCTCTCTCTCTCTCTCTCTCTCTCTCTCTCTCTCACACACACACACACACACACACGGTACCAAAAGGGCTTGATCATTTTGTATAAACCCTTTTCAAAATCAGCGTTATAACTCAGCTTCAGTTTTTAAGCTATTGTAATAAACGATTTATTTTTTTATTATAATAAGCTTTTTTTCGGCATTTCTTCTTTTTTTTTTTCCTGCACTGTCTTACATTACATTGGGTTGAGAAGGGCTGTCAGTCAAATTGGCAATCCCGTTTGAAGTTTTCAATAGGGCACAGGAGGGAGTGCTCACCACCTCGAGTAGAACAGGGCGAGATAAGGCATCCCGAATGGGAAGAGGAAGTAATTTATAGCGAGAACTTAGCAGCCGAACGGTGCGGCGTGGAGCGAATCCTGCCTCGGCTCTGTCTGTGTGATTAAAACAGATCCTGAGAGCTTCAGAATCTGAAACCACCTCCATTTTTTTTTTTTTTTTTTTTTTTTTTTTTTTTTTTCGTTTTAAAGATGAAACAAAGGGGAATGTTCCCCGAACGCCGGGGCTGAAATAAGGCTGCTTCCGCACGCCGTAATGAACCGCATTAGACTGATAGGGTGCCGCCGTCTGCATTCGGGAGAAGGCAATTTCAGCCCGAGGTGCGGAGGGGTTGCATTACCGCGCATAGAGAACTCAGCGGCTGTTATTAATGGAGCCAGGCGGTAATTCCCATCACACATTACCACCTCTGTCTTTCTGACAGTCTATAATGAAAAGAAAAATCTGGCAAAAAAAAGAAAAATAAATAAGTAAGGAGAGAACGAAAGCTTAAATGTTAATGTATGATTCACATTCAAAGGCTTTGATGTGGACATTTAGAGGCCTCCTAGTATGAATAAATGACCAAGAAATGAAATATTTCACTAAATATATATAGTAAACTCACACATGTGCACACACGTGCGCACACACACACACACACACACACACACGTACACACACACTCACCTGAATTTCCAAATGATGCCTTATGGTACATTAATATGACCATGAGTCCCTTGTATAACAGCCTGGCTGAATATGCAAAAGCATGATGGCAACATGGCCAAGTCACAATTTATACATACAAGGTTGACAGTGTAGGGGAAATACCTTTACTATTCATGTAGGGCACCATTTAATGTGGGAGATATGGCTATACCATGGTGTCATAGTTTAAGGATAATAAATCAGTCTGATTAAGGGAATATACCAACTATAAATTGGCAATTTCAATTCATAATTAAATTAATTGTTATTAAAATTACACATTAATAGTTAATCTTAACCAAATCACAATATTTATTCAGCTAATACCAAATTAATATAAATGATTCAGCTTAGAGGTGAAAGTATCCTTGGAGTCTTTTCATTAGCAGTGGCTGGCTTCATTTGAACACAAGAGTCCATGGTACCGACAACAGTTTACATCCAATACTACCCAAGGAACTTCCAGAAGAAATGGTAAAAATGCACAGAATCTGTAATACCCGCAGAATTCCCCGACAGACACCCAGCTATAATGATGACACCTCAGAGACCCACCCAACTGAAGTGGATCGGTGCTCTTCAGCTCTTCCTCATAGCAGATCAGTTAACGGGGAACTCGGATCTCTTTCTAAGTGACTACCTGGGGAATCAAAGCGGGTTCGGGAACGTGTGGGATTGCACAGCCAATCAAATGCAGGGAAGCGATTGAGTGGAGAGATGTGGAGAGCTTCGTCTGTTGTGGGATAAAGATCCTTGGGGCCTCACTGAATCGAGACCCTGGGTTTAGCATGTAATCAGCATGACGACTTCGCCATGACTTCTTGTTGAATTCTTGTTGAAGTGTCGCCTTTGAAATTTAAAATTCCCATAGATCTGCATGCAATTACAGCAGAGTCTCATGTAATTCATTGCGTATGAATAATTCACTCGCTTGACTTAATTTATTCTTTAACGCATTTGATTTGCATCCCGTTTCTCTGTGGAACGTGTTATACAGATGTCAGATGTCACAGCCTTCTCTTTTTCTCTCTAGGTTCCCTGTCATGTCAGCCTGTTCAACATTTAACTGGAATGTACAACTTTGTATCACTTCTAATTAGGTCCAGCACTGACCTCTGAAGTCTCCATCATGAGTCGCTCTCACTGAAGAAGAATAAATGAAAGCAGAGGTGAGTTCACAAAGTTCAATGGTCACTGTGTCCCTTGTGTCACAGGTGAGATGTGTTCATTGAGATAAAAGCAACAGATGACCCACATTTCTTTACACATCAAAGTCCCAGTACATTGAACGAATGACTGAAGGATTTTTAAAAAAACGAAATGCAGCATAATAAAAGTATATAAAGAAAACCCACCATTAGCCCATGATATATGATAGACACTCAACAGATCATGTTTATATCTGATGCACTCTGGTTCAAAACGATAAATTCCAATCACGTTCTGATCATCAGTGTAAATCATTGGGTCTCGATTCCCCCACTGCAGCACGTTCTAAGGTGTGACCACCTCTTTACAAGGACCTTCTCCATGTCCCCACTGCCTGGATAAAGAGAAATAAAATAAAATAAAGACGGTGGATTGTCTGCTTACCTTAAAAAAAAAAAAAAATGAAAACCAAAAAAGGTATCTGAAGGTTTTGAAGCTCTCATCATCACAAGCCTTTCTTCTTGCCTGTGGCAAAAAGGCCTTCCCTGAGAGCAGCTATTCTCCTGTTTTCCATGTCACCGCGTCCTACAAGCACTTATGCTGTGACCGGGGTGAGTGCACTTGGAATGTCAAACTTATCAGGACTTTTCAGGCTGCGGTTACCATTCATCCTCCGTTTCATACTGGCCTCCCAGGAGCCAACGAGCCTAAGAGCCCGCAGCACACGGGCCTTACGTTTGAGTCTGGAAACCTCCAGAGCAGGATTGCCCAAACTTATCCGAAAAAAGAAGGTGTGGGTGGAGGTTTTTGACGACTCATCAATCAGAAATGTATGAAATACTACTACTACTACAACTACTACTACTACTACTACTACTAATAATGATATTATTATTATTATTATTATTATTATTATTATTATTATTATTATTAACTGTTCAAGTTCTTGTACTTACTAGTTTTTATTCATTTTTTGCATTTACTATATTATATATTTATTATTATTGTTGTATGGTTTGCAAGCAAAGCATATTAAATTAAAAGGACTCCTGGAATCTATGATGCCAGTTGAAGGTGAACAAATGCCCTCCTGCCGTACTTTGTCAGTGTCTCGGTTCTACGGTTTAATGATTGTGTCAGCAGTTTTGTTCAAAGCCGAGTCTTCCGATGAGATAAGCTCTCCCCCCTTTCTCCCCATACTCTCCACTCCCTTCAACCAGCTGAGTACGTGTTTCCGATCTACAGACGGCTGGGAATGGGATCTAAGACATGCCTTTTGAAGATCTGAAGATTTTTTTTTTTTCTTCTGATTAATAAAAAAACATATCTAATTCCTGAAGCGATACAATATATGCACCCCAGGAAAGAAAGAAAAGAGAAAAACGTTTCAAGTTTATTCATTTTGGTGGGCAGAAAATGGGTCTTTTTGTTTAAATGACAAGATCGCTTAGTGCATGAACAGTTATGGATGGAGGGATGGATAGCCCTTAACTGTGGTTTGAAAAAAAAAAAAAAAAAAAAGTCAGTAAGGTGTGATTTTGAAAATTTTGAGGAACAAAGTTTCGGACAGACATATTAGTTATAAGACTCCGGGATGTTTGTTTTGGATCTCCGGGAAGGAGTGAGGTGAGGTAAGGGTGGTGTAGAGGTGTAGTAGAGGTGGAATACGGGTGGAACAGAGGTAAAATAAGTGTGGAATAGAGGTGTAATAAGAGTGCAATAGAGGTGAATTAAGGGTGTAGTACAGGAGCATTAAGGGTGCAATAGAGGTGAATTATGGGTAGAATAGGGGTGTGGTGGAGCGTGGTTAAGGGTAGGAATAGAGGTGAATGTGTTACACAGGGCATGAATGACAAATCACCTCCCCTACAGCAGGACAAAGAAATGACTTTTCCCTCTTACAGTTTTATCTGTGAGGTAGTAATAAAAATCCCGAGCCTTCTGGTGAAGTGCAAACTGCTCTTGTGATGTTACCACCTGGGATCTACTCGGCATTTTAAGAGGGTCGTTATTTGTTGCTGATTTGTAGTTTTTGTTGAACGCATCATTCCGTAGTTAGGTGAGAGAGTGAGCAGAATCGAAAATGTGACAATTCTTCAACAGAGCACACGTTTAAACCACAAATTTCTCTTCTGGAACAATTGTATTTAAAGAGGGGTTCCCCTATCTCCATTTGAGGAAAAATAAAAAGAAAATAAAAACCGTTGGAAGATGGATGGCAACATCCTGTTCCTTTTTTTCTCTCTGCACCCAACACCACCCCGTGCTTGCAAAACATAATAACATGAAAACAATTCCTCAAAAAGGCAATGCAAGTGTTCAAAACACCACCTCGCCGTGCTCAGATGTGCTCAGCATACGTGGACTAAAGGCATGTTAAATCAAACGAGCAAAATGGAAGATTTAAAACCGCCACAGGATTCAGATCAGCCAGGCTTGCGCCAGTACCGAAGAGCTAAGGCTAATCACGTGTCACTGTAGCCGTCGTAGAGTCAGTAGCTGAAATCACGAACTGCAGACTGGAGACTGGAAGCTACTTTGTTCCCATGACAGCCTGCTGGAGGGCATATTTAAATCCCAGCAGCCTACCTTCCTCCGCCCACACTGACCTGCTGAGTCCTGAGAATATTTTGTCAGGAAAGAGACGGTGTGTGGCACGGTGGCAGTTTTTTATTTTAAGGCAGTACATATTGAAAAAGAGCTGTCCTTTTTTCTTCGGTTATTTCGCTTTTAAACTTGTGGATCTCTTTCCACTTTGAATATATTGTGCATTTTATTTCTGTTACTTTTTTATAAGATGATTATTATTATTATTATTATTATTATTATTATTATTATTATTATTATTATTATTATACTCCACTGCTGCATGTGCATATGCGTTGCTGCTTAAGTGATCTTAAGCTTAAGCTCATTTCGCATGCAGGATTCAAAATTTTATCTATGCAAAACAAAAGTGATGTTAAATATCCAGCTAGGATAATATCAACAGTGAATCGAAATCCATTATCTAACCCGTTTGTTCCTGGTCAGGGTGACGGGGGGTGCTGGAGCATATCCCAGCATGCATTAGGCGAGAGGCAGGAATACATCCTGGACAGGCCGCCAATCCACTGCATGCACACACCCCATTCAGGGGCAATTTAGACTCTCCAATTAACCTAATGCATATGCTTTTTTGTGCATTTAGGTATTTTGAATGCATTGGCTAATGTAAAATCAATTTAGCAATGCTGAAATGCATTTGATGACTTGAACATTCTGGTTCACATAATATGCTGTCAAAAAATGAAGACATCATAGGACGTTTTATTTGAGGAGAAACTGGATCTTTAAGTGGTTGCATTGCATCCAAGAAAATGTCTCAGATCACCCACTCTGGCAGTTGAAGGGATGGTAGGCATTATGAGAATCTTCCTTCGGCATATTTCCATTGTAATTGACAACCAAAAAACGTCTAACTGACATAATAATTTGCATTTAATCTCTGCTATTTTTTCCACTTTAAATAGACAGTTTTGCCCACCTTTTGTATCAATGTCAAGTTGTGTCGGGGTTTGGACAGATTGACAAGCTTAATGTATCTTACTCAGGGTGGGAAAAAGACAATTGATTACCATGGGAGCGATCATTAAAGGAGCTCTTAGACATTTAATATTGAAACAGAAATGTTATGTATTCATTCAAGTCAAGTACACTGCCTTCTCTGTTGACATAATGTGGTTCAGAGAAATAAAGATCATTTTAGAATCATTTAATTCACATTGACACTGTCACCCAATTGAATATGCTTGTGCTCTGTAGATCAAACACCTATAGATCCTGTTGTGAATATAAAGTGAGTCTTATGCTCAAACGCAGTCCCACAATGCCCTTCTTTAGTGCTGTGTTGTTTTGTGAATGAAGGCACAGGGTAAAAAAGGCATAATAATTGAAACATCAGGACCAAGCTATAAATCCCTAAGTTTAAAGCCAGCGGATCAATAAACAGTTAAACACTACTCAGCTAATTGTCTGTAGTCGGTGAGCACGGATTAGCTTTGCGAGGGTTTCTGTTTATGCACAAGTATTGTCAACCCCACTCACCAGACCACCACATCGAATGTTTGATGTTTGATGAGCAATTTGATTTCTTTCTCCTTTCAGTCCCCCCCCTCCTCCCCCACTTCTACAGCTGTGACCTTGAGTCTTTCTCAATTAATGCCGCCACCTTGACGAAGATGCTTCTCAGCTCCGGGGAGTTGATGCGGGAATGATAATGAATTGATTGTCACCCCGGGTGGTAATTCAAAGGTGCGATAAAAGCTTGATGGGGCCGTCTCCCACAAGGAGAGCGCAGAGGTCAAAGGTCAGCGTGATTCAGCGAGCAAAAGGGGCCAATAAAGAGGGTAAATCCTAAGCACTCACATCTCACTTCCATTTGTACACCAGCCTCTAATGCGTTTTATGGCGCGCGCTGTCTCGTAAATGGAACTCTGCACTCAATATTAACTAATTAATTAATTAGCGCTTGTACTACAGCCAAGTGCTGTGATTTATGTATGTGTCTTTTTCTTCTTCTTTTTTTAAGTAAATAAAACAACCGACTGAATATTCATTCGATCATGCACATTCTCTAGACTGTTAACTCAATAAATGATCTGGAAATCAATCAATATCTGGTCTTAATTTTCATTTAAAAATCAAATCCAATGTTATTTATTAATTTATGGTATCACATCACTAATATATCATGCTGCCATAATATGTGCATAATAATCCATGTTGTTTATGCACTGTGCTTAAACAATATATATATATATATATATATATATATTAGTTTTAGTGTATATTATAAATAACAAATTAGCATGGCATTTGGATGAAAATGTATATTCGCTAAATCTGGAAATGATTATACAGTCTTTTTCCCCTCTCGATATGGAGAGCGGCACCAAAATATGTATCATTTATGTACCCTGCAATTCATGGAAAAAAAGGTCACTGTTTCTTCAATATTGCTACAGGTAACATAATTCCTTAAATCATTGCTGCCATAAAACATACTTTTGGCCAATTATACATGCAAAGCTTAACAACTGGCCTAGTTCCCTGGAGTCGAGCAGCAGATCATTAAACTAGAAAAAAACACTGAACCAACCATTTTGTAAAACTAATGTACATCTGACAATGAATGCTAAACACCTTATCTGCATTCTCAGATTCAGGTTTATGAATTCTACTGACATTCAGCCCTCGTGATCGTACGAGGAACATCAGTGAATCGTTTTCCAAAACTGCATACCCTGGATGAATGGTGGCAGATTGTGCTCAGCAAGTAATAACAACGTAGTGCATAAATATTAAAAACAGGAGTCTCTCCCTCTCTCTCTCTCTCTCTCTCTATATATATATATATATATATATATATATATATATATATATATATATATATATATATATATGCATAAAAAGTATAAGCAGTTATGTCTGACACAGTCTTCTGGAGAAAGTGATAATTTATCGCAGCATTTTAAACTGATGGAAACGATCGATGCCTATATGTTGAGCCTGTGGGTGGGTGGGGGGTGGGGTGGGGGGGGGTGGCTTGGAAATACGATCAACGTGAGCATGACCATGTGCGAGACCAAAACGCGTGTCATAGTAAACCACTCTAGATGCAGGGGTTGGAATAACCAGGCTGTGGTCATCAGCGTGAGATATATTACGATGTCTGTATTTCTGTCTGTCTGGGCTGTACCCAGAAAACCAATGGTCTTGCTGATAAAAACAACAAAAAAAAACATTTTAGCATAGACAATTGCATCCCCTTTCTCTGAAAGTATACTGGATATGTGTTTTCTTCTCCTTTCTCAGTGGTGTGGTTATTTATGTAAGTCAGTTTTTAATGTAAAGTTTAAAAGGTAATCAGGCAAGCTAAAACATAAATAACCTAGTAATCAAATTCAAATTCAGTTTGATTCATTCGCCGTTCACCATTTTCTCAAAGTAAACGGGGCCTGCTGTAACTTGGCGGCTTCTTCTCTTCTCTGCTCCCAAGGAAGCTATTACACTCAGAAGCAGCAGCAGCAGCAGCATACGGCTTCAAAATATACCCCACAGCAGACGAAGGCGCTTTCAAAAGCATATATTTTAGGACGATTAATTCATCTTTTCAATGCTTGACCGTGACGAAGAAATTTGAAGGGGCAAAACTGCCATTGATAAAAAGGAGAGAAAAAAGGAGTGAGAATAGGTAAGAGAGCCATTGGTATCTGGGTAATTAGTGTGAGGCTTTTCCTTTGAGTCTGCTCATTAGTGCAGACTGAGTGCTAGTTTCTGCCCTGGGCTGGACGATTAATTGGTGGGGATTAGAATGTTTCATTCAAATGGGAGTCTTACATCATGGGTCTACGACACCATAAGAGCTGCAGAAGATGTTTTTTCCTTTCTCGCCAACGGCCCGCTTTGCATCCTTGGAAAAATGCATAAATATCACACAAATTATATTAAAAGTGATATCACACAAATATCACACGGAATGTGAAACAAAGCTTTCTACAGATGGTCCTTCATAGGAACTAGGTAATTCATTCATAAGCATTTCATCTCACCTTCGTCACTATATTGACATTCAAAATTGCTTATGTCAACAGCTGAAAATGGTGATAAAGCACTTGTCACTTGGTCATGATATTGAACTTTCCTGAATCAGCGGTGACATAAAACATAGCATGCCTTTTTGCAGTTGTTGATATAAGCTGTTATGGCAATATCGTGCTTTGTGGAGGTGAGTTGGTCCTAATTATATGAATCATCCCACGATGAATTTTTCACAGAATATGTTAGCAACATTTTATATGATAATGCACCCAAGAACTGGTCAACTTAAAACCTAAATACCATTTTGGTTGAATAGTTTTTCTTAGTATTATTCATGGTGTTGCTATCAAATATGGCCGACAGTAGGAGATTCCAGCTTCAGAAAAAGTCCTCCCTAGTATTTTGTTCCAATCGCCTGGATTTGCTAATTAGCACAATTCTACAGCCAGGAGGCAGAACTAATGAGTGAATTCAGCCGGCTGTGTTCATGCGGGGAAGAAACACATACTTTCTGACCCCTGCGCTTTCCACCTCTGGTGATTAGCATTTGCATCATTAATCAACCTGAGTCATCTAGTGCTAAGACAAATCATATAGGGAGTGATTCGCAAACTTCTGCAACCTCCTTATTAAAATCATCAGGAAGATTTGACACAAAGATGGGGCATTGGTGTTAACTAACACATGTTAAAATAACTGTTTACACACTGTGCACACTAGTACTGTGCATGTAACCTGTAGTAACCTGTAGTATTACTGGTCTTCTGGTTTTCTTCTTCATGGTCCACGTTACCCTCCCTGGGTCATCAACCACAGTTTAAAGTGATCCTGTAATACCCCTGATTTTGATTAAATAGAAAGCACACACAACAAATCCTGCAGATAGACACTGATTTATTATTGATTTGGTTTGATTTTATTTTTCCACTTCCCATACATGCCTGTGCATTTATATTATCCTTAATGTCAGTGCACAGATATGCCAGAAGTATCGTTAGACCACAAACTTTCTCTGACCTACCCACCTCTGAGGTATACACCTCCTGTTGTAATATCTATCACCACTTAAATAATAATCAACCAAAATTAATGATACACATTTACAGTGAAAACTAAAGGTTGGCTACAATAGGCCAAATGATTAATTGTCGCTTTTTTCCGGATGGAATTTTTAGCCATGGTTAGAGTTTCTGGACTACTAAACATTCCAGATCTGAATTAATATCGGGGACGCCGTATCCTTTGCAGATGTTAATTTTCTTGACATGAAAGCCTAATAAATCTTCCAATTTCTCCTTCAGTCCGCCTTCTGGACGACTGCTGTTCCGCGATGTCCTTTGGGTCGCTTGTAAACAATGTCTGTTGCGATAGCGAATTCACAGGGAGCTCTGTGGGCTTAACTTATCAGCACTTCCTAGACACCGCATAGCGCACCCAGTTACAATATAAATTATGCAGCCTTGTCTTTGAGTGGGCTTTGAAGTTCCAACAATGTCTGTTTTTTTGGATTCAAACACAGAGAAAGTTTGCTTACGTTTTTCATCTTATTAATTTGTTGTTTCCAAATTCCCTCCTTCCGTTTCACACACATTTAATTTATTTCCTAAAAAATTTGTCCAATCCTTGAGTTCCATCTTTGTAATTGATTTCACATCATTCAAAATAAATAAACGTCTGGCAACAGACGTGTGCACATATTGGAATTTAACGCTTTGACGAGGTCACGGTGTCAGTCAATTGATTAAGTAATGCATGTGATGTGGCAAACATTCGCAATCAAATCAGCATCAGACCCGGGTCAAATTACGTATTCGTTTTGGATTCAAATACTTTTCTGCGCTCTACCAATCTTGCCTTGTGTCAATTGAGCCTGCCAATATGACCAGAAGGCTTGGTTTGCACTTGTTGAGAGTATTTCAGTGGTTCCAATACACCAGGCAAGATCAGTAAAGCATATTTTGAATCCACGACAAATACCTGTTTGACCCAGGTGTGATCAGTATTTACGTCCCTCTTTTTTTTTTTTTTTTTCTTTTTTTCAAAAGCAAATTGAGGGAAAGAGAAAGGCATTGTGGGCACAACAGAGAGGCGCTGCATTGCCAAAGGCCAAAGAGGACGTGGCCCACGCTGTTCCAGTGGCTAACTCGCTAACCCCCCTCCAGGCCACGAAAACGCTGTCGCACGCTGGGCCCCCTCGCTCTGTCTGCCGCGTGACCTTTCATTATCTGGGTCCCCGCTGCGCCGGGCTGTTACCGCGGACGACGGCCGCGCGGCGCGCCAAGGACCGCCTTCGCGAGGTCTCACGGCGTTTGGGGATAATGGCGGAGGCCCCAGGTCGCCGCCCCCGAACGCATTCGAGAGAGAACCCCCCCCCCCCGTCAGAATGAACAGGACCAGAGACGGCCGCCGCGGGGGGGGGGGGGGGGGGGCAAAACCGCGGAGAACCCCGCAAAGATAACAACCGGCAACAGCCCGAATTATTGAAAGATGTGTGCGGCCCCATAAAACGGTGTGTTTAAGCAGTGCATTGTGGCCTTTGTTGTAGCGTCTAAAGGCTTTTCCTAAAATAGCACATTCGGATTCAAGTTATATTCTTTTTTCTTTCATTCAGATATTTCCAAAGCATACAGTTAGCAAAGCAAACCATCTCCCTGTATGTTGTAAGTACAAATACCTAAAAAAATGTTTTGGATGTACAATAAGGCAATACTATTCAGATAATTTCTGGTTCCTAATATTTAGTTTAAACCTTTATTTATATTTTAATGGCAAGGGAATATTTAAACTAATTATAATGGACAGCGAGATAAATACACATTAATCCCCTTCCTGAGAAAATAATTACGATTAATCACAAGTCACCTGCATTCTAAATCCTATTACAAAACCTACCAAATACCACCTTACATCTCTGCTACCTTCATACACACTTATTGCATTAAGAGGAACAGAAGTTGCACTTCTGTTCAAATATCACAGATTTGTTCTGTTAAATTTCCAACAAATGGCTCTCGTGCAAAGACTTGCTATTAAACAAATACAAATTGACAAAGCACATGAAGTCTAGAAAGTCTAAAATTGAATTAAAATAATTTAGTCACACCCTGACAGTACTAAGATGTGGACTGCAGTTAAACAACTTGCATTATGTGATGGGGGTGCGAAGAAGGATGTCTTGACAGAGTGTTCATAAATTACCGGAAAAAGAGAGTGACTGTACGGTATTAGCTATGACATTATTTGGAAACAAAATGTCTTTTAACTTGACTTATTTATTTATCACCTACATAAATAAATAAATAAATAAATAAAGGATTTGGAAATAATGCATCCTGGTCCTTCGGTACACATCTCATCCACCTGCTCCCCCCATCCAGCCCATATCCTGTCCCAGCAACAACATGCTCAGGACTGCATTTATTACGCACCTGCGTAACACATTTATAAATGCTTTATAAAGCAATATTTTTCCTTTTTAATAATGGAAAGCTATTTGATATTGAAAGTTCCGTTTTCCCAATCAAAGGGCACCTCAGCACAATGCCCACATCAGCTGCGGTGTGTAGACATCTTTTGCCAACCCTCCCCCCATCCACGCCCCCCCCCCACGACCCCCCCAACCGCCGTTTAAGAAGCCCTTCAACCTTTCTTCCACAATCGCAGAGTCCCATTCAACATCACTATCAGTCCAGCGCCAGTTTGACAAAGGGTCTGTCTCGCTGAAATTTTATTTTTCCGTCTCTCGGTAGACGGGGCCCTCGCTTCTGCGCAGAAGAAAATGGCCGCCTGCCAGGGATGACGGATGGATCCGCCAACGCTCAAATATTTTATGATGACATGATGCCCAAATTATTTAAAAAGAGAGAAAGTGGCTGAATATGAACTGTTACCAAAACTCGGCGGTGGGGGAAGGGTGGGGGGGGAGGGGGGGTCGACAAACACAAATGGTGCCGTTTACGGAGCGGTGGGGCTGGCTACGCATTTTTATTTACTTTGGAACGTGAAGAGCAGGTGTCACACATTCATCAGGTCTGTGTCTGTGGGGTTTGAGAAATCGTCTTGATGCAGGCCGATTCAGACAACTGGGTGATCTTCAGTCGTTGTGTTTGCATAAAGAGAGAGAGAGAGGGGTGGAGATACAAGCCTGAATTCAAACATTATTTCCCTTTTTAATTTGTCTCTGGCTTTCTTTTGCCCAATTTAAAATTGAGGTGTAGGTTACGCACATAAATTCTGAGTGGGAAAATATTGATTTAATCCAGTCTATTGAAAAAGAGGGAGGGAAAGGAATGGGGGATACTGGTCATCATAGCATCATTCAAGCTGACGGTACCTTTATACCTCACATACTGTACACATCTTTGTTTATGCACCTTGTCTATTTATTGTTGTTTAATGAAGTGGCAAGGCCGAGTAGTCGATTGGAAGATGTAACACTTATGTCACTGCACATTCACAAAATATGACATCAACTGAATGGGTGTGTGTGTGTGCGTGCGTGTGGGCGCGCATGTGTCTGTGTGCGTGTGAATGAGTGAGTGAGTGAGTGAGAGAGAGAGGGAGAGAGAGAGAGAGCGTGCGCGAGCATTCTTGTGTTTGCGTCCTTGGAAATGTGCGTTGTCCAGATTAGACCAACAGCATTATGGGATAAAGAAATGGAAAAACTGTTCAACGGAAAAAGAAACATACCACCAACACGAATGCACACACAGTTGCCCTGCTGCTATGTAAAGCATCTTTGTAACAGTTCTCTGTAAAAAGCACTATACAAATATTTTAAAAAAAAGGAATTGAACACACACACACACACACACACACACACAGAGCCAAGCACACACACACCAATGTATTTTAATTTATTTGATTTAATTTGAGATCCCACAAATATGCAGTGGCAACAATGTGAATAACGTTCTTTAGCTTTTAAAAAGGCATTCATAAATTGTTAATCCTCCTGACATCAAAACATCAGAGACAGGGATGTAGCTTTTTATCGGTGTGTCCTCACGAACCACAATGGAGTCGAAAGCTTTATGAGAGTTTAAATGGTCCGAATGACAGCTGCGTGAATACGAATGACAGATGGAACGGACCGCTCTCGGGAAGGACCATGACCAAGGCCTAGTCGGCAAGGAAAAAAATCTCAAAAGCAAAGTGACTGCGTCCTTGATCCAGTGTTGCCTCAGCCAGCTTTTCCCTTAATATGTGCATCCAAAAACTTTCGGGACCTTTCATTTTCCAGTTATTACTTTTTTTTTTTCTCCTAGTGTATTCTGCAACATGGGCTTCACAGTTGAAATATGAAACACAGTTGTGGCATGGGGCCTCAAATTAAGAGGTTAAAAATCATTATTCAAAGTGAAAACCAAAAAACAATGCTGCCAACACCTCCGGAGAGTTTAGAAAAAAAAAATCAATTTCTCCTCTGAATTACATACAATTGCCACTTTCATACCACAGTCTCCATGTGATGTGAAGGAAGAAATGTATAACCAGCATTGGCAAGCAGACTGTGGTTGCCAAATTTATCAGCAGGGGGCCCAGTAAGTTGATAGAACAAGGTCATCTCAGCCAGCGAAATCCGTCTCTGCCTGGGTGACGCTACTCCAAATTATGCATCACCATGTGTGGCTGCCTGCAACAGTTAGCACTGGCACATTCCAGATTCAATACCAGACCACAGGACCCATCCACACACTGAGACAGAGCCTTAACAGATACCAGACTGTGGGGCCCATCCACACACTGGGACAGTGCCTTAACAGATACCAGACTATGGGTCCCATTCACACACTGGAACAGAGCCTTAACAAATACCAGATCATGGGGCCCATCCATACACTGGGACAGTGCCTTAACAGATACCAGACCATGGGGCCCATCCACACACTGGAACAGTGCCTTAACAAATTTATCCCAGACCGTAGGGTCCATCAACGCAAGTGCATTAACAGTTTTAGCCATCAAGCAGCCCAGTGTTTATTTATTTATTTATTTATTTATTTATTTTTAAATTTACAAACCAAGGGCATCTATTACTCCAGTCAACAGAAGAAAATAGATAAATAAATCAATTTTTAGCAGTGTGCATGTTGATTACCTTTGGCATGTTTGTTTTACCACTGTGTGTCCAGAAGATAATCATACTCCATTATTATAGTCCTTTGCATCCATTATGATGCCTTTTTTTTCTTTTCTTTTTTTTAGGGGACTCAAAACATTGCATGGAGGTAAATCTCCAAGCAACGTTTGGATAAACAGCTGAAACATAACTTTCCCTTTCTCCTCCCTCCCCCATTCCACCCCCCCCAATTCCCCCACCCCCACCCCCTGCTGCCCCACCCCTGCATCAAACAGACACCTGGCCCCTTTGACTCATCAGTTGCTCCCATTATGGGTCTTCAGAGGAGGGCCGGCCGGGTCAGGCGCGCGTTATGGGGGGGTGGGGGTTGTTGGGGGGCGGGGGGGGAAGGTGGGGGTGGTCGCGAGGGGAAATATGACGTGTCGCACTGCGTCGCCGGCCCCATACATAAAGCGGAGACAGCCTCATTAGGGAGGCGTCCTCTCTCAGTCACTGCCTGCCCTCCCCCCCCTCCCGTCGCTCACACGGACTTTATGTCCGCCGAGCCCCCCCAGCCCCCGGCCCGGCGCTTAAGAGCGATCGATACCGCGGTCCAACGCCGAATTAATCCACCCGATAGATTTCCTGTTGGTCTGACCGGGTCGGAGGAGGGGGTCACGGCTGGGTGACTCGGCCCGTCCGGGGCCACAGCCGCAGGGCCGGCGCCTTCTCTCTGGGCGCTCAGCGGAAAGGCGCCGCGAATGTGGAAGAGCGGCGGGTCTGTTTGCTCACAGCAGGGGTGTCCAATCTTATCTGAAAAAGACTGATGTGAACGCGCTGAGACACTTGATTCTGCTTGATCGAAGGCCACGATCAGTTAATTAGTTAAATCAGGAGTCACCGTGCTGGGCTGAAATAAAAAAAAAAACCCACACAGGCACTTTGCGGATAAGATTGGACACCCCTGACTCGTACCATTCCATGATGGGAGAACTGCCAAATTATGGATTTAGAGGGTACTTGGGGTGGGGAGAGGATCGGAAGGCAAGGGGTGGGGGTGGGGCATTGTTGGTGTCCTGTGAACAGATACTTAGAGCAAAATAATAAGGATAATGAGTACTTCTCCAACTGTACAGTAATGGCCTACCTCTTCAGGGGGGTGCTGGAAGTCACATTAGCAGTGTATTATAATGCTGTTATAGTTGTTCAATTTTAGAAGACTATGCACAGATACGTTAAATTTAAATGTGTACTTTTGATATATATATTTTTTGTAGCAGACCACTGTAGACTTTTTGAAACTTTTCTGAGGTAAAAATACAAAGAAACGTCACACCGTCAAATCCCACTGTTTTCCATCCATCAAAAACCTGCTCACCTCACTCCAGCCTGTGAACTTCTGTGCTGAGAACAGCCAAAACCTTTTGATCCCAAATGATCTAATCCATATATGCAGTTCCATCTTTCTCTCTTCGCACAAAGAATAAGAACATTCTGTGAATCAGATGCAGTTAATTTCAGCTTTACTCTATTTTATACATTGCTTCCATCAGAAACGCTGTCGCTAATTTCTAGCCAGCTTTACAAGATAACAGGAAATTAGGATAATTTGGCTGAAGCCAAGCCTTGGACCTCCAAGATCCCAGGAACGCCACAAACATGAAGTTATTAACAGTGATATTAAAGGTAATCGACCGCTCCTTCTAAAGGCTAGCGGCGCTACGCTCGTGTCCACAGTTTTGGTAGCATCTCCAGCCCCGTGGCTGAAAATCCCTGGTGTGGTGTGCAGCGTGAGGCACGGTCAAAAAAGGCCGAGCCAAATCAATAACTGCCAACCGGCACGCACCACTTACAGGGAGGAAGAAAAGGCCACTTGAATTGCTGTCATCATTTTCAGTGCGGATAGGAATGCAAGCACTAATTCATTTTAATCTTACACTTTGAAGCCCATCAAAGCCTATAAAAGTTTGAAGGCCAGAAGTAATTCACTGATAAAGTTTGCATTATTTGTTCAATCTAGTAACTTCTTCACACACACACACACACACACACACACACACACACACACACACAAAACAAGATTAAGTATGAAATGGTAAAATTATTTCTTTATATACAAATACATTTGTGATTTTGATGGAGTTTCTGCTTAGAAGTGGCACCTTTGAAAGGAAAGTCATACTCACTGACAAGGTCATTGGGAAAAGGTATTTTTTTTTTAAATGGAGGCTTCATCAATGTTTGGGCATTGTGTATATTTTGTTGTATTCTGTTCAAGGATGTGGATGCTGGCCTTACAGCAGTATCCTACTGCTCTAATGACAAACTTGAACCTGAATAGCAGAAAAAAGAAAAAAAAAAAAAAAAAAAAGCATTGACAGGAGAAAGAAGGGAAAGCAGTCAATAAAATCGCCTTGAACTTTCAGACAATATTCATAACTATCCAATCTGATTATCCCCCATGTCATACAGCTATTCTGTATGCATTATACATTTGTTTTTAAATATACATACTTTTTTTTGTGTGTGTGTGTGTGTGTGTGTGTATTTTTTTTGAACCTCTTAACAGTTAATTAAAAATTTTAACTGTTGCTCTTACTTGGGCTGCAATTCCTACATAGTTCACCCAGTATGTATGTAAATACATGTAAACTAAAGCTGATGGCCTACTTTAACAGCAGATATCAGTGTGTCTTCCCCTGGTGACTCCTCTTCTGCATCCAGCTTTGCGTTGCAGTAGCAGTAGTGAGCTGAAGGTCACAGAGGGCCGTGTGACTGTTTGCTGAAGGTCACAGGAAGCAGTGTTACTGTTTGTGCTGCAGTAGCAGTAGTGAGGTGGAGATCACAGAGAGCAGTGCAACTGTTTGCTGAAGGTCACAGGGAGCAGTGTTACTGTTTGCGCTGCAGTAGCAGTAGTGAGCTGAAGGTCACAGGAAGCAGTGTTACTGTTTGTGCTGCAGTAGCAGTAGTGAGCTGAAGGTCACAGGAAGCAGTGTTACTGTTTGTGCTGCAGTAGCAGTAGTGAGCTGAAGGTCACAGAGAGCAGTGTGACTGTTTGCTGAAGGTCACAGAGAGCAGTGTGACTGTTTGCTGAAGGTCACAGAGAGCAGTGTGACTGTTTGCTGAAGGTCACAGGGAGCAGTGTGACTGTTTGCTGAAGGTCACAGGGAGCAGTGTGACTGTTTGCTGAAGGTCACAGAGAGCAGTGTGACTGTTTGCTGAAGGTCACAGGGAGCAGTGTGACTGTTTGCTGAAGGTCACAGAGAGCAGTGTGACTGTTTGCTGAAGGTCACAGAGAGCAGTATGACTGTTTGCTGAAGGTCACAGGGAGCAGTGTGACTGTTTGCTGAAGGTCACAGAGAGCAGTGTGACTGTTTGCTGAAGGTCACAGAGAGCAGTGTTACTGTTTGCTGAAGGTCACAGGGAGCAGTGTTACTGTTTGCGCTGCAGCGGCAGAAGCCCTCGCGCTGTGTGCAAACGGTAACTTCGCAGACGACGACTTCGTCCAAAACAGCAGGACGACGACGAGCTAGCACCGCGACACGTTCCGCCCCCCCGACCCCCCCGAGGCGAGACGGGGCCGACGGCGGAGCGGAGCCGCCGGTGTCCGTTTAACGCGCGGTCATAAACGCAGACATTACCGCCAACCCAGACAGAGAGCGGCGGGGATGAATCTGATGCATATTTCATGTTTCCCGGAGAGCGGCTGAGCGCTGAGAGGGAGGGGGGAAGGGTGCTTTTACGTGAGGAACTGCAAATTGCGCGGCGTACGCGCACGCTGGGTTTGCCTCCTGCCTCTGTGTGCCTAAGTGAAAAATCACTTTGCTTTTCGACATCATTTCACCCGCATCTAAAAGTGCATTTTTATCCACGGGGACAGCGTGTCCCGAACTGCGTGAATTAAACAGATATCTTTGATATTTCTATCTCTCTCTCTCGCTCACTTTCTATCTCTCTTCTTTTTCTTCCATTTCTTCTACTTCTTTATGTGCGTGCGCATGGTTTCATATAAAAATCGCACCTCAGAAAAAAAATATATAAATAATCTTAACCATTTCCAGAAAAAAAGTGTCATTGCTGGAAAATGTGCCCAGTCAGCTGGCTCTCCTTCCAAGTTGATGATCGCACTGCTACTGCACATAATGCGGATGCATAATATAATAAACAATTTGCAGTCAGTCGAAGGAAGAATTATATACCTGTAAAATATGTTAACACAGTGCATATTTTCAAGCAAAAGGGTTTGCATTGTAAGCAGAGGTCAGGGTGTATGTGAGTCCAGGTTTAATGGCCTGAGGCTTTATCCAGAACAACAATGCGTGAGATGTTTTCATGATGAAAACAGACCCTTCAACTGTTATTTTGCATATAGTCTACAGCAAATACTGTCTTTAGCTGAATCTAAAATACACTACTTCTTCCACTAACATGTGTGGCTATGTGTTATATAGGGCAGGTATTGGATTCCTTTATGTTTTTGAGCAAGTCATCAAAAGATAGTTATAAGGCATGCTTGAAAAGGAGAAGAATTTAAATAATAAACTTAATAAACATACCATGTCTCTGTGCTTTCATTTATTGGTCAGCCTCTCAGTCAGAGATGTGCTAGCATGCAGCTGTTTCTCACATGTATTACTCTCTTTGTGAAAACAGCATAAAATGCACCATAAAATGTCTCTTTTTTGAGATTAGCGCTGTGTTTGCAGGAACCGCAGGTTCGTTCCCCACTAACACCACACAGGTTAGGGCCGGAGTCCTCAACCCTGGTCTAAGGGGCCCATTTGGTCTCCCTTTGGTACCTAATTGACCAACTTGACCAGTTAGTAGGCTCATTCCATTATGGTTGTTTTCAGGTGCCCCCCCCCCTCAGGCCATACAGTGTAACTACATCATAGCCACGGCGTGAGGGACGGACTTGATTGGCACAGCTGACTGGTGACCCCCATTGGTCGGTCGGGCAGCCACAGTCATGAAGTGTCTTCCTCTGACTCACAACCGGCAGAATGTGTGGCTTTCTAGTACCAGGAAAATGGTTCCAGGAACCTGTCCATGTGTGTTCTTGCTCCATAGAGACCAACGAAGTCCAATTTCAGCTCTGATGGAGTTCCTTGCTCATTACATAGTGGATAGGCCCGACTGTGATATTCCCCTCTCTTAAAATCTTTAAAAAATCAAAAGCAGTCGACCTGCATGCAAGATTAATGCCAGACACGCCGCAGGCAAAGTTGGACCTGAATGCTCTCTGCCAGGGAAAGGTGTGCATATTTTCATCAACAATAATTTCTCACTGTCTAATTTATAATTTGTTTCTAATTTCTCACTTGCAGCAGTCCTGTCCCTGAATCTGTTCCTGTCTCGTTGGTCATTGCTTGGATCAGTCTGCCAATAAATGATCCCTCGGTCTTAAACCACAGACAAACGGGCTTTTTTAACCAAATGTTTTCAAAAAAATTATCAGTCCAATAATGCTAAATTGGTGGTTAAAACACCCCAGGATAACATGCATATGTTAATAACAGATATTGCTGCACATTGATTCAGTCAATCTGAAAATCCTTCCAGACACATTTGTCAGAAAAAATACATTTATGTTTTCTGAATTCTGATATACTTTTCATGAGAATATTGAAAGAATAAAAAAATCAAATAACCAAAAAGTAAAACCTATTCCAAATGATATATGATGCCCTCTCTCTCTCTCTCTCGCCCTCTTTTGTCTCTCTCTTTTGCTTTCTACCTCTCTTTCTCTGTGTCCCATCTCATCCACTATGATTTTCAAAAAACTTGGCATATGTCAAGTACTGCCTGTAATGTCATTAGCATTATGTTTTTCTCCACTATTATTTGGAACAGTACTATTTTAATGCATTTGCTATTTATTTTTGGACACTCTCATGACATATCTGCACATCAATGTGACAAGCAGTGTGACAAAAACGTGCAAAACGTAACTATTTTAATTCAGGAAAACAAAACATCTGAAGCATTCAAAAAATGAAGATGTGCACTGCAGTTTCTTACTTTAACAATTCCAGCGTCCAAGTGTCACTATTTTTAACGATATTTTAACAATATTTCACCTGATTACAGAAGATACTTCGGCAGAACAGCACGCACAGAGCGCTGCCAGTCTTTAAGGCGCTGGTAGTGCGAGATGGGTTTAACCTTGCATGCGTGTCAATTGCACGGTCCGTGGAAAGACAGATTGAAGATATGGCCCCACACAATCGATGGTACCATATCAGCTCTTCCACACACTGCACGTCCGGCTATGGCTTTCGGGCGGGCATGAGAAAAGAAAGGGGAGAAAAAGAAAAAAGAAAAAAAAAAAAAACATTTCTGACCCGAAAGCGATGATAATGCTTGGAAGGACTGTGGCTGTGGCCTGTTCGGCTGATAGCGGCCCCGGGGTTCCACCTGGATGGGAAATCTCTGCCGGGGGGACAGGCTCGGGGAAACGTATTGCCAACTGGAACCGAACCCCGTAATCTGATTGGGGAGACCGTGCCGGCGTGACCAACATTTCATTTCACATTAACAATATAATGACTTGGCTGCCATGACAACCGTGCGAAAAGCCTCACCTGGTCCTGTTTCCGCGGATCCCGCCGTCCGCGCGTCTTGCGGTGACTGTCGGTAGAACCGCATTCGTTTGCGCAGTTTTGGTGCTTAACCGAAGGCCCAAAATGTGTCCTGGTAACCTTGAAATCAACATTATGGTCTTCAGAAAGAAAACCTAGTTTTCGTTTCAGTGTTTCCGGTGCTGTTTGAATTTGCCCAATAGGCCCAAAAAAAAAAAAAAAAAAAAACGCTATTGAATTTAGCTGTGACTCAAAGTTAAGGACAATGCGTCAATGTTATTAATACCTGCAATATGGTCGACAGTTCTCTCTGTCAGAGTCATCTTGATGGAGATAATCTCATTTTCGGTAAAGGAAGCCAGTAATACAGGCCAATGTAGCAGATATTAAATTATCTCAGAATCAGTCGGGATCTAACCTTGCAGACATCATTTTTTGTTGGGGGGAAGCTTTATTGTGTGAGTGTGTGACAGACAGTCCCTCAGTACAGTGCCAAATATTTCTGAATAGCTGGAAATGCTGCTGTTGCTGTACTCTGGATCGTACTGTTTCATATGCCTGCTACAGTATGACCATACAAAATGTGTAATAAATGCATATTTTTTTAGCTAAAACATTTTTGTTTTTTAAATGAACTAAAACATATTATTTTGCATTTGTATTATTGTATTTGTGATATTTCCCTTGTTTTCCATCAAATTTAAATGGGTTTTCTGATGTTCTCAAAGGTACCAATGGCTTCAATTAGGGTTTAGGGCTCAAACTAGGGTTCAGCTAGGGTTAGGGTTAGGGTTAGGGTTAGGAAAACGGTAAGTCTGAGGGTTGAGGCAAGTTTACTGTTGTGTTCAGCAGCTTGAAGAAAGGTTAGGACATGGGTTTGTTAATGATTTTGAATAAATCAAAAACTTACTGTAGTAGCATGTGTACCTATGACCATACAAAATGTGTCATAAATGCATATTTTTTAAGGAAAACATTTTTGTTTTTTAAATGACCTCAAACATATTATTTTTCATTTGTATTATTGTATTCATGATATTTACCTTGTTTTCCATCAGTTTTAATTTGGTTTTCTGATGTTTTCAAAGGTACCAATGGCTTCAATTAGGGTTTAGGGCTCAAACTAGGGTTCAGCTAGGGCTAGGGTTAGGGTTAGGGTTAGGAAAACGGTAAATCTGAGGGTTGAGGCAAGTTTACGGTTGTGTTCAGCAGCTTGAAGAAAGGTTAGGACATGGGTTTGTTAATGATTTTTAATGAATCAAAAAATTTCTGTAGTAGCATGTGTACCTATGGGCATACAAAATGTGTAATAAATGCATATTTTTTAAGGAACACATTTTTGTTTTTTAAATGACCTCAAACATATTATTTTGTATTTGTATGATTGTTTTCCATCAATTTTAATTTGGTTTTCTGATGTTTTCAAAGGTACCAATGGCTTCAATTAGGGTTTAGGGCTCAAACTAGGGTTCAGCTAGGGCTAGGGTTAGGGTTAGGGTTAGGAAAACGGTAAGTCTGAGGGTTGAGGCAAGTTTACGGTTGTGTTCAGCAGCTTGAAGAAAGGTTAGGACATGGGTTTGTTAATGATTTTGAATTAATCAAACATTTTCTGTAGTAGCATGTGTACCTTCTGAACATACAAAATGTGTAATAAATGCATATTTTTTAAGGAACACATTTTTGTTTTTTAAATGACCTCACACATATTTTGCATTTGTATTATTGTATTCATGATATTTACCTTGTTTTCCATCAGTTTTAATTTGGTTTTCTGATGTTTTCAAAGGTACCAATGGCTTCAATTAGGGTTTAGGGCTCAAACTTGGGTTCAGCTAGGGCTAGGGTTAGGGTTAGGGTTAGGAAAACGGTAAGTCTGAGGGTTGAGGCAAGTTTACGGTTGTGTTCAGCAGCTTGAAGAAAGGTTAGGACATGGGTTTGTTAATGATTTTGAATTAATCAAACATTTTCTGTAGCAGCATGTGTACCTTCTGAACATACAAAATGTGTAATAAATGCATATTTTTTAAGGAACACATTTTTGTTTTTTAAATGACCTCACACATATTTTTCATTTGTATTATTGTATTCATGATATTTACCTTGTTTTCCATCAGTTTTAATTTGGTTTTCTGATGTTTTCAAAGGTACCAATGGCTTCAATTAGGGTTTAGGGCTCAAACTAGGGTTCAGCTAGGGCTAGGGTTAGGGTTAGGGTTAGGAAAACGGTAAGTCTGAGGGTTGAGGCAAGTTTACGGTTGTGTTCAGCAGCTTGAAGAAAGGTTAGGACATGGGTTTGTTAAAGATTTTGAATTAATCAAACATTTTCTGTAGTAGCATGTGTACCTTCTGAACATACAAAATGTGTAATACATGCATATTTTTTAAGGAACACATTTTTGTTTTTTAAATGACCTCACACATATTTTCCATTTGTATTATTGTATTCATGATATTTACCTTGTTTTCCATCAGTTTTAATTTGGTTTTCTGATGTTTCAAAGGTACCAATGGCTTCAATTAGGGTTTAGGGCTCAAACTAGGGTTCAGCTAGGGCTAGGGTTAGGGTTAGGGTTAGGAAAACGGTAAGTCTGAGGGTTGAGGCAAGTTTACGGTTGTGTTCAGCAGCTTGAAGAAAGGTTAGGACATTGGTTTGTTAATGATTTTGAATTAATCAAAAAAATTTCTGTAGTAGCATGTGTACCTATGACCATACAAAATGTGTAATAAATGCATATTTTTTAAGGAAAACATTTTTGTTTTTTAAATGACCTGAAACATATTATTTTTCATTTGTATTATTGTATTCATGATATTTACCTTGTTTTCCATCAGTTTTAATTTGGTTTTCTGATGTTTTCAAAGGTACCAATGGCTTCAATTAGGGTTTAGGGCTCAAACTAGGGTTCAGCTAGGGCTAGGGTTAGGGTTAGGGTTAGGAAAACGGTAAGTCTGAGGGTTGAGGCAAGTTTACGGTTGTGTTCAGCAGCTTGAAGAAAGGTTAGGACATGGGTTTGTTAATGATTTTGAATGAATCAAAAAATTTCTGTAGTAGCATGTGTACCTATGGCCATACAAAATGTGTAATAAATGCATATTTTTTAAGGAAACCATTTTTGTTTTTTAAATGACCTCAAACATTGAATGAATCAATTTCTCTAGTAGCATCTGTACAGTACCTACAGTAAGTTAACTGATAACTATTTTTTTCCACCAGTCACTTATTCTGTCAATTATCACTTGTGAGAAATGTTTATTTATTTATTTATTTATTTGTTTACTGCCTTGCTAGTTTATTTTAATATATTCTGCCACATTAGAGCCTATACCTGCTGTCAGGAGAGTTGGTGAATAACAGAAAATGAAATTCCCTCTTTTGTGTTATCCATACTTTTTTTTGCTCAGTGAAGTTTAAACTATAATTGCTGTATTCAAGGCTCATTTCCAAATAATATTATAGTCCTGGGCAGAGAGATGATTCTCTGGGTTAGGGCATCTGTACTTAAAGATGTTTATGTCACGGTACGGGGGTTAGGACCCAGGTGCAGAGTGAAAAACGCACAAAACTCAAAAGGATAGTTTCAAATATGGACTTTACTACAAAACAATCAGAGAACAAACAAACCCACGGGGGCAATTCCAAAAGAAAACTCAAATTCTTAAAACAGAAAAAGAAAACTAGACAAGGGGACTCAAAACTCCTCAAAAAGAAAATACTAAAGACACAAGGAACAAACAGCTAGGGCAGAATACAGGCAGGCGGAAAACAGGCAGGAAACATACACACAAAACGGAAACAGGACAAAAGCGGGCAGGTACATATAGTCAGAAACAAACACATTCATAAACACAAGGAACCAGCACCTGAGTCAGGGAGACAAAGGACTTAAATAGACTCAAAACCAGACAAGACAAGACACAGGCGGGCACAATTAACAATCAAACCAGAACAGGGTGGGAACAACAAGACACAAGCAGAAACAATACTAAAATAATTGAAAGCAATAATACAATTAACCAACAGGGGAACAAGCAGGACACAAAACAGAAGTGCCGCCATCTGGCGGCCCAACAGGGAAAAACAGAGACAGAAACACAGAACCATGACAGTTTAATTTATTTCTACCTTTATTTTCATGCCGACTTTTGACATTTGGAAGTTGGAGGATCCACAGCTGACTCCATTATACGCAGTAAAATGTCCAGTGTTAATTCATCTCTAATATAGTACATAATATGAGTTCAATAGGGGCCACATGTACTCTGTAAAAGCTGATTTAACACTGAACATTTTTTATGAAAGGGAAATGCAGGGTTGAGCTTCCAGAGCGTGTGTGAGCATGCAGACGTTCAGCGCTAGCATTAGCATTCAGGTGCACGCCTGATCAAAAGAATGTCTGCTGATCTGCCATTGATTGCTCAAAGACATCCTCTTTCCTCCCCTAATAATGCACCTTTGTGTGCGATTTCCATATTCCTCCTCGTTAATGGATCTGGAGTTTAAAAACAAACGAGCGTGGGGAGTGCAAATGGGAGAGGTGAGGTAAGTGGGGTTGGGGGGGGGGGGGGGGCGGGGGGTTGATGACATGTGCTGGCGTAATGCGAAACTGGTTTCCTGCCTCTTTTTGTTACCGCATTAATGAATCATGTTATGAATTATAGAGACGTATGTTGTCGAGACGACCGGGCGAATCGGGCGCAAAGTTCATGGGAGAAATGAGCGTCACGGTGAAACAGCGGATAACTGCATCTCGATAAATACCTGAGACTGCGAGGCTTTGAGCAAATCCCACCGGCGGACCCCTCGCGCGGGGGTTATGCTGTTTGATCACCCTGCGCTTAGCTGCGCGGTACTCTGGGGTACTGCTGGGGAAATGCGTTTCAAGGCGTAATGAGTCTCCGCGCTCTTAGACAAGTTATCTATTGTGGCTCGTTACGAAGGGTACGCTGCAGATTTGTATTCTGGTGCAGAGAGCAACATGATCCCAGAGAAGACTTGTTTTTTTTTATTTTTTTTAATGAAGACCAGGGGTGAGAGTCTTCCTTAAAGTTTGACGTAAAGAGGCCTTCGACATAATGAAATAAGGAAACACTGAGTCATTGATAAGAACCTGAAGTATACACAAATACTCATGCACACATACACACATGTTCACACACACGCACAAACAAATGCACACACGTAAGCACACACATGCACAGACATGCACCCACACACGCACACACACACACACACACACACAGGCACTGTCTCACACATACACACGCACACACACACAGTGTCATCCCAAATAAACCAGATCATCTCTGTTGGAGCGAACGGTTGGAGAGAAAATAACCTGTGGCTTGATATGAATTAGTAAGCAAACCATGCTGCTAAATCGCATTTGCTCGGAGTGCGGATTTGGTGCATTCTCTGTAGTTATCGATGTTGTGAAATGCACCACTCCCGACTGCCCTCACACGCGGTATCATTTGATATGATCAGGGCTGGTGGATCCACCTCGGACTCCATCCATAAGCCGCGGTAATCTTATCAGTTTCCATGCGTGTAACGGAAGCGCGATCTGTACCCCCCGCTTACTCTGCGACTCAATTCTTGCTGGGACTTTATCAGAATTGCAAACTGCGCAGTGCGTCGGGTCTGGAGATGAAGCCTGCCGCACATTCCAAAGCTGTATGGAAACACGGAATTTTGTGTTTTCGATATCTCCGGATCGGTAATCTCAAACGGTGCTTTCCGTGTAGCAGGAATCTGCATGCTATTGTGGCTTTGCTTTCGATCAGCAGCCAGTTCAGCCCTTTGCAAAACAAGGTGTACCCCTGAGCCAATGACTTCAGATAATCGCTCCGGCGCTTAAAGACTCCAAATCCCAGCAGGCACCGTGTCCCCTTCGGTGCTTGGGTCTGACAGTCAGTCAGCACTCTTCAACGGCATACTGTGTGTCTTTCATCCCAAATTAGAAAGTCCCCCCCAGCGCACGATGATGTAACACAGCATCACTTCTCAGAGCTTCCTTAATGAGCCTGCAAAAGCTACGTTTGCTTTTCAACTTGAGCTAAACCCCATCGCTTCATCACCTGTCTCTGCACAGGGCTTTGGCCCTGTCTGTCGACATGTTGTCTTATGTTCTCCTAGGCAACTTCAGGTAATGCTCTGAACCGTACATCTAAATCTGGGGAATAAAAATAGGAAAATATATAAACTAATGAAAATAAATTACATTTTGTGATGCTCACTATAATTATGTTAAGTGAGAGAACGTATTTCTCCTGCCCTAACCCTAACCCTAACCCTAACCTTAATTGGAATTAATTATAATGCAGTTGAGGAAAAAATAGAAACAGTCCAAACACGTCTGGGATTGTCATAACCAGGATCTTCCACCAGGCCGCGCCCTGCTGCAGAGCAGGGACGAGCCGCGGGGGGAAACGACGGCAAAGTTCAACGGCCGCCCAACTTCATCAGAGGTCGTCTCGCGTTTTGTGTGTCTGTAAATACCTGCATGCCAGACACGGGTAAAAGATGAACTCCACGGCGATCCCAGTGGATGGTCCGCTGTGACTTCGGAAGGTGAAAGGAACGGTGCGCGGCCAACCGGCAATCGATAGCTCCTCACAAACGCGGACTGAAGTCTGAGTGAAGGGAGCAGGGCTGAGCAGAAGTGCACCAGCACTGACATCACCTGGCCTTTTCATCTATCTATCTATCTATTTATCTATCTATCTATCTACGTATATATCTGTCTGTCTGTCTGTCTGTTTATCTGTCTGTCTGTCTGTCTGTCTATCTATCTATCGATTTATATATATATGTATATATATATATATATATATATATATATATATACACGTCTGTCTATCTATCAATATGTCTGTCTATCTGTCTGCCTGTCGGTCCGTCCATCTATCTGTTTGTCTGTTTATCTAGTTTTGTTCCATTTCCTCTCCATGACCTGCTTTCTGTTAACATCAGGAGAGTGCAAGGTGTAAGATGAACACAGACACACACACACACCGTATTATTTATTATTATTATTTCTTTGCATTAATTTAGTATTTCTCATGTATCATAAAGTGTTTCACAGAGAATCGGTCGAGCTCCACTTAACAACCATGAACGTGTCGCAGAAACTTATGATGATTCACGGCAACCGTTTTTTTTTTTTCTGCCCGAGTGGCGGAGACGGTGAGAGACTTCATCCAATTACAGGCGGCACCAGGGACCGGGAGTCCCGGGATGTTCGGTGGCCCCAGCGAGTCAGCAGCTCGGCCCAAACGCCTCATAAAAGAGACGCAACACCGTTCTTCACTGCCCTGCTGAAGTGGTTTATCGCCTTGGGCCAATGAGAAGAGTGCCCCCTGTTGGCTCGTTAACACCACATCCCGCAAGAACTATTTTTTTTTTTTTTTTTTTTTTTTTGTGAGATCACTGGTCATTGTTTTTATTTAGCCCAAGTAAGCCACAGAGAGGTAAGACTACTGAGACAACAATGTGTATTATAAAGCATATATAAACAGGGCTCAGAGCCCATTTTAGCACTCACTGGTCCCCCAGAACCCCCCCCCCCCCCCACCAGCCCATTTCCCAACATGGCACCCCCAGATACTGCTCTGTCTCCAACCAGCCGGGTCGTGAGAGAAGGAGAAACACAGAACCAACCCCCCCCCGAGACCCCCAGAGTCAAGCAGTCCGCAGACAATAGGATAATGGTTTTACAACCAGCGCTAATGAATATTTCATTGTATGTACATATCTTGGCGTGGCGCATTGTTTCCAGCTGACGAGCCGGAGGATGGGGGATAACGTGTTTGCGTTTGGGGAGAAAAAAAGCTGAAGGCTGTTTGGTAATCCCCCTGCTGACCCCCGCTCTCTCTCTCTCTCTCTCTCTCTCCTCCAAACCCCGCCAAGGAAGAGGTATTTAAATGGCGGATCCAGAGGAAGAAAAAAAAAAAAGAAAAAAATTACCGCTGAATTATGTATGCTCTGCGCGAGAAGTGCTCTCGCTTTCTGGCGAGGCGCGGGCTGTTTTCGCCGGGTTTAGGAGACCCGGGGAAACCTTTGGGGAGAGGCGCCTGGGAGCCGTCAAACCCCCCCCCCTCCCCCCCCCCCCCCCCCCGAACCTCCATCAGCGCACATTTTCATTCAAACTGTGGCGACGGCGTCTCATGAAACATAGCATTAGATTATGCAAATGAAAGGGAGGTGGGGCGGGGGTTGTGGGTGGGGGGGGTCACATCTATTGTTGTTTAATTCCTTTCGGGAGACGTTTAATTTAAAGGAAATAAATAAATAAGTGACGGGGGATGTGTCGGGCGGCTGTGTGAAGGGGTACTGTGCGGATTCGGGCGGGGCGGCCGCGGCCGAGGTAATCGCCCTGTTTTTCGGCTGCTTGCCACGTCGTGGCAAGATCATCTAAGAACTCATTGCTACTGGAAGGTAAATTGTAGAAGGATATTTTATTTTATTTTTTTCTGGCGGTGTTAATTGGACACCACTATGTAGATAAAAATAACTAGCACTTAGCTGGTTCCCAGTACTTTGATAGCACCAGGTTCTGCAATTGCTTGAATATGCTTAAGTAGCAACATTGGTGCCTGGTGCAGTGAATTGATTACACATTGCCCCATTATCAACATTAGCTGGCTAGATAGATAACTATTATAGACTTAAAAAAAAATTTTTTTTAATTTCTTTGGACAGCATCGCTGTTGCCCGCCTGTAGGCTAACTTGTAGGTGATGTCGCTATTGCTGTTGTCATTAGTGTTGCTCTGTTTCCATTTGTTGCTGCCACTGTCACTGTTTTTTTTTTTTACATTTCTTTAAGAACAAACGTTGACTAAATACTGCACTACCGGCTGTTTTAAGTTACTTTTAGCCGAAATAACGTATGAAAGGGGGAATTCAATACGGTGAAATACAGCTTTACACTGCAGTTATTGTTGCTGTTCAGACGTTGCTCGGGCTGTCCTCGCAGTTGACGCTGCTTTATTGCTCCCGTTGTCGCAGAGCGGCGAACTGGGAAATCACGGGCGCGGCGTGCGGCGCGGCCTAACGCAGCCGCGCTTCCCCGACGCGGCGGCGCTCAGAGGCCCAGGATGGATGCGCCGCTCTGACGGCCGTAATGACTCCTCACGCACCCCTCCGCTCCCAAGAGGAGCCCGGGAAAGTTCCAGCGCTCGTTACCCATAAATAACATCCGGGGGGGGGGGGGGGTGGGGGGGGGCGCCGGGCGGGGGGAAATGAACGGGGCGCTGGCGTTTAATGAACTGAGGTACTCCGCGCGCACCAGCCCGGAAAAACGCAACGCCGGGAACACTCCCCGCAGCGTGGAACCCGTCAGATTATGCATGGGTGACTCACTGTTTTATGTGTGTGTATATATATATATATATATAGTTTCTTTTTCTTCACCAGAGATATTGCTGTGCAGCAAGTTCCAAACAACTTGCTGTGCATTCCAGCAGTGAGAGTGTTGGAGGGGCATCTGTGGTCATCAGGCCAACATCCCAGACAGTCGTTTCAAATCTTTTGTCATGTCAAAAAAACAAACCAATAACCTCGCTTTGACCTTTATAATTAGGATTATGGTAATGGTGTGCTTAACAGTACAAGGCTTTCTAAACGCTGTAGAACATGTTAGATTTCAAATAGTTTCAGACATTTCTGCAAAATCCAAAATCGTTCATTATTCCAACATCCTTCATCCGTAACTGTATATTTTTATCTCAGAAGTAACCTCTTATCTTACCTTCTTGGCATATTAGCATTGTCCGTTTTGTGCAACATTACATATTTATAGCTCTGTTTAGATTGACACCTATCTAATAGAAATTATGTGAATGCAATGTTCTGGAAAATAAACATGAAAACAACATTTTTGTGTTTTGCAAAATTAAAAAGCAGCTGCATCTTCCATCTCTCTCTCTCTCTCTCTCTCTCTCTCGCTATTTTTTGTGTTTTACTGCAACCCACATCTGAATCTTAGAACTCATTTCATCAACACATATAATTATGGGAGGCCTATATTGAGAAATTAGCCTTGCTAAGTGGAACTAATTGCCATGTAATTCAGAGCCTTAGATGAGAAAAAGAGATTGCTCAATGTCGGTTGGCTGACAGATTTAAAACAGGAATCAATTCCAGCCCCCATGACCTTTTCATGATTACATTTCAAAATGTATCCCCTTTCTCAAATGCATTCCCCACATAGGGTACACAGAATAAATAAAATAAAATAAAATAAATAAATAATGGGACAGGAAAGACCTTGTTTACGAGTTAAGAATTCTTTGCGATATTCACCAAATGCAACATCTGCTGGAGCTTATTGAAAAGGAAATGGGAGTGATGGAATTTTTGTTACTGTGTGTGTGTGCGTTTGTGTGCGTGTTTGTGTGTGTGCGTGCGTGCGTGTTGTTGCTGCTTGTTGTTCCCCATCCTTATACTTCAACGAAAGTCCAGCAATTAAATTTAAAAAAGAAATAATAAGTCTCATATGAATGTGTTCCTCAAATATATGACCAAAATCACACAGTGGTTGCACTGAACATCTCATTAACTGCAGAAGAAAAAAAAAAAAACTTCCTGATTAAAAAATGTCAGCCATCCCCTTGCCCTGAACTCCATTGACATGTGAGTTTTGATGAACTGAATTATCTAGACTAAAACTTCTCTATAGCTGACAAAGTGCCAAATAAATCTGACCAAGGGCAAAAATGACACACCACACTTAAGTTTCCATGGTATGAGCTGTCAGCAGTAATCATTTTGCTTTAATGCAATGAGTATGCAAATTATGTATAACTAATTCAGAGATAGTTGCACTTGTAAAGGTAATCCTTCTGTCAATCCCCACCTCCCACCAATCCGTAGGCACTGCCTAAAAATGGGTGGGGCGAATGCTCTAGCAGCAGCATCATAAACTGACATGGTGATGTAAAAATGACAGAATTTAAAATCAATCAAATTTAATTTTATTTAGTGCTTTTGAAAATAGCATTGCCTCTGAGTGTTTTATACATCACAGAACAAACAGAATTGATTATGGGAAGATAAAAAAGATTAAATAAATAAATAAACGGTACACAAATGAATATGTAATAATATTTTCTGGGTCATATAATGAATGGATTAGTTAATCAGTGAACTAATAGACTGCTCTGATTGTATTGACATAAATTATAATGCTAGATAAAAGAAACAGCTACATTGTGCCTGCTCATGCATGTGTTCCTTATCCATCCATTTTCTATGGGGGGACAGGAACCTATCCCAGCATGCATTGAGTGAGAGGCAGGGATGACCAGGACATGACACCATTGCATTCCAGGGCATACACACCATTCGCTCACACACTCATACCTAGGAGACTCCAATTAGTCTACCTGCATGTCTTTGGCCCCCGGGAGGAAACCCAAACTCCACACAAAAAGGCCCCCGCTGTTATCTGAACCTGGGACCTTCTTATTTGTTGTTCCTTATCTGTTTGAAATAGGACAGAGGATCGTGGGACACGCATGCATGAGGTGTAACTGTCAAAAGCAGGTAAGTCTTGTCATTGGATTTGAAATAAAACAATGAACATGAGGTTAACGCGTAGATAGTCAGCATTGATTTGAGGTTATTCACATCCATATACAGCCGTTTTCATGCATAGTTGTTTAAAGAAGCAAAAGTAATTGGACAATTGTCTACTCAGCTGTTTCTTGGCCAGCTGTGTGTTGCTGCAGCATTAATTCATGCACAAGCAAAGCAATAACATTTCTAGAGGCGATTCTAGTTGTGGAATTTGCGTTTGGAGTTTGACCAAAAGAAGTGTTTGACCAAAGAAGTGTCAATGCCAGCAAAGCAGGTGATTATGAGACTTAAAAATCAGAATACATTGATCAGAGACCTACTGAAAACAGCGGGAGGGCCAGAATCAATCGTTTGATACATTGCTAGGAAGCACGACTGTACTGGTGCGCGCTCAGCAGCAGCAAACAACCTGGTAGACATCAGAAAGCCTCTGCAGTGGATGACCTGAAGAGTACTTTCAATTGTGAAGAAAAACCCCCCTTTTCAACTGTCAGTCAGATCAAGTTCACCATCCAGGATGCAGGCAGAGATGTGTCCGAGACTACCACAAAGAGAAGATACACGCATAACCTCAAGATGCAGGATGGATTTCAGAGAAAAAAAAAAAAAAAAAAAAAAAAAAAAACTTTGTTCAGGAACACTGTGTTATGGACAGATCTGACAAGTATTGACCAGTACCAAAGTGATAGAAAGAGGAAAGCGTAGCATAAGAAAGGAATGAGATGTAATTATTTAGTGAACAGATTTTTTAAGGATTCTTGGGAAGAATCCAGGAGAAAACAAGGGTGTTTGAGGTCTAAGACTCCATTAATGTTGCATTGTGGGAAACAGGTTTGGGGAAGGATGAGCACACTGAATGAGCTCACATTATAAAATGGAGAGAATGCCATCACCTCACTATGCCCCTGCCCAAGGCCCAGCCATAAACCATCTGAGTGACTGCAACGGCAATTTGCGTGTGCATTTCTGCTAACTTCAAAATTAACATAATTGTTTTTAATTGATTGGAAAGAGCTCATGCATTATCAATTTTGCTTAATGGGCATGCTTAAGTGGCTGTAATGAATTGTCATTTGATGTAATGAGAATCATTAGGTCAAAATATCGTTAAATTCAGCCTTCATGCATAAATAATGATACTGAAAATATTTTTTAAATGTTTTGTGTATTCAGTCATTTATTTATGCATTCATTTTTAAATGTTTGTGTTTATATGACATTGTACTTGTACATGCTTATGAAGAAAGAGCAAGTAATTCACTGCTGTATTAGCCCCTGGTGATTGCATTGTTCGCCATCTAGTGGTAACATGTAGCGATTGCCTTTTCCTGGAGGGAGTCACCTGGCCGGTTGGACAGTACTGTTCAAAGAAAGGTGGGGGTAGGGATAGAATTCTAAACCATATGTTGTACATGACGAGTATTATATTTTTTATTTACATTTTTAAATTTTTTTTTAATTTGAATGTTCACCAGTCTCATCTAATGCCATCACTTAAGAAATCATGACAGGGTTTGGCATTATGAATGAAATATTCACTGTTTTATGCAAAAGAAATTAACTTGCTGAGCAAACAAGGCTGTGATCCTTGATTTAAAAATGATTATTTATTTATTTTTTGCTAAGCTTATCTTTCTGCCATTTAAATCCCCAAGTCGTCAGATTCATCAGTTTCCCCAAGAGAAAACTGCCATTCAAGCACTTTCTATTCTCCTGAATAATGCAATGTTGTGTTACTCAGAAGCAGCGACAGCAGAGCAGGTAACGGTAACAGATGATGATGCCCCCTCTGCTACACAGCTTGTAGCGCACCTTAATCAACATAAGAGTTGCTCAGTCATCTGAATGCACTTTTTCATGAACGTCAACTTGCCCTGGAACATTGTCACTGCTGTCCCCAATTATTTGGAACAAAGGCGTTTTTTCCTGCTCTCTCGCAATATGTCTGCACCTGTATGTTGGATGTAGAATAAGTCCATACATACACCTATCTATCTATCTATCTATCTATATGTTGTCTGTCTGTCTATCTCTTTGTATCTCTATCACAGCCTTCCTCGGGTGTTGCGTTCAATTAAAATCCATTAAAAGTGTGTCACCACCAATGCGAGTGACAAAGACAACTTTTCCTTCACCTCTGCTATCGTTTATTCTTCCTCAATTAGAGCAACACAGGCTGAGATCGAGGGGCCAGCGCTGAACCTAATTTGAAGTATCTTGTTCGCTCATAAGGCTGTCCAAACCTGTACAAGCTCACGGCATGTTATTTCATCTACTTTCCTCAGCAGGTAATTAAGACAATGTAATGAAGATAATTTAAAGTTTGAGTCTTGATTGTCAGACTCAACCATGCCCTGATATGGCCGTTTTTTTCTGGGGACCAGTCAGCCAATTGGAGCCCTTCCCAGCTCAACAGCATTTCTATCAATATCCTGTCCACACACATATTCATATTAAATATACTCTCATTGTTCCTGTATTCAGTGTGGGACTGACCTTTCCCCCAATTTGAGTATAGATAGATAGAGATTTCTTTGACCTGGGAGAGGCCAATTGAGAGCAAAGCCCTCTATTACAAGGCCACCCTGAAAAAATAACACAATGGAGCTCGATGAGTCTGTTTGCCACATAGAGCAGAGTTTTTGTCTTATGTCTTAGCGTCTTTTTTTCCCATGAAGTTTACAAATTTACAGTGCAGAGCCATGTGTATGTAACAGTGCATTTCAGTCATTCTGACATCTGTGACCAGTACTCACAGGCAGGGAGAAGCCCTGCCAATTTGCACACTGACTCAATGAACTGACTCCTTCCTTCCAGCCTCAGTGGGCAAATGGCCAAGCCGTCTCTGAATGCAGGTCACAGTTAATGCACAAGCAAGAGGAGATACACAATTAAAATTAAAAGTCTCTTTCTGTTTCTTTTTTTTTTTTTATTCCCCTAAGCGGATGTTGTTGTCATAAAATAAAAAAAATAAAAAATTAAAAAATCAAACTCTCACACAGTAATCTGCCATTAAGATTCATCTGGTGTTCATAAAGAGCCTTGGTCATACAGACCAATACCTGGTTTAATGCGAGATATCTAACATTCAGGACACTTCCGCCCTCACATGAATAATGCACGACCGGGCACCTCTGAGCCCAGCGGCAGGAGTGTCCAGAATGTTTGATATTTTGCATTAAACCAGGTATTGGTCTGTAAGACCAAGGCTGTTTAAATACAGCAGGTGAATTCTAATGGGGCACTGTTGTGTGGGTGTTTCACTACGCATATCCATTTACAAAAAAAAAAAAAAAAAAAAAATAGAGACAGCTTATCATTTCAAATATATCTTGTTGCTTGTGCCATGATTGGTTGCGCTTGGGTTGGCCTTATCACACACCTGGTAGCTTTCTGGCAAATGCACTGCTCCGTTTGCAGTTCTCTGGACAAAACATACGCTGGAATCTGAGCTTGATCTATGGCCATTCATAATGCTGTATGCGTGCCGTCCCAAATTCAGAAGCCCTCGTGAACTCCTTAAACTGTCATGCTTTTTGCTTGCTCTTCCTTTTTCCTCACTTTTATTTATTTATTTTTTGCTGTGAGAAAAAGGCTTTTTTTCACCAAATACAGCAGGTTAGGCTCTCTGCAGCACCATTGCATCCCAAGATGTCTAATTACCAGCTTCTATTCCCAGTCTTTTCTCTACTATGTCATTACTCAAGCACTGTTATTTTATCGAATCAATAAGATAGGGATCTGATATTTCTTGTATTTGAAATATATTTGGTATACATATTTTTTTCTGAATATCCTAAAAACATGGAAACAGGGCAGAAATGTGCATTTGCAGGGCTTCCGCAGCTGGAGATGGTAAACGGATGGATATACTGTACCAGTGTGATGGACTGCCTGTGTTGCCCTGGTTACACTACTCATCACATCATCAATCAGCAAGGGACAGGACAATTTGTTTTGGGACAGGACGCCACATCGGTTTGATTATTAAAGATTATTGAAGTGCAGCCTTGACTTAATAAGCATGTTCTGTTCACTCTGACATCATTTGATTCACATGTTATTATTATTATTATTATTATTATTATTATTATTATTATGTACAATTTAGAAGTCAGCTGTTAAAGAAAAATTGCAATATTTGTTGTCAGTCTGTTGGTAATGAAATTTGAGGGTGAATAAATTAATTGAGTATAACCTTTCAAATTTAAAACAAAAGATACAAAATGTGAATGTGGTATTATTAGAAAAAATAAAGTTCCCCAGGAGAAGGAAGCACACTGCAGATGAGATGAGCTTCTTTCAGGGCCTTTTGTGTGCACGGGGCCGGGTGATCTCTGGGAGCTGCTGCTGTTCGTCATCACTGGTAATGACATGGAGACGATCAGGGCCTGACAGCAGCCTTTCACACATCGGGTAATCTCCTCCTCGGTCGGAGGGCCCTGTCACTCATTATGAGGTACAGGACGGTGCGGTGATGGGATCGGACTGTACCCATCCAGCCAAAAATGACCCCAGGGTTGGCCCCCGAGGGGGGGAGGCGGGGGCGGGGGTGGGGGGGGGGGTGGGGGGGGGGGGGGGTTGGGGTTGCGGGGGGGTATGACCACTACAGACATGACAAGGACCACTGCCCTCTCTTTTGCAAAGGACCGCTGATCTCTCCAACACCAAGTCCCCCTGCTCTCTCCAACAGAAATGACTGCTGATCTCTCCAACACCAAGGACTGCCGCTCTGTCCATTGCCAAATACCACTGCTCTCTCTGTCGCCAACGACTGCCGTTCTCTCCATCACCAAGAACCGCTGCTCTCTTCCAAGGACCGATGCACTCTCCGTTGCCGAGGACTTACATTGCATCACGTTACATTTATTTAGCAGACGCTTTTATCCAAAGCGACGTAAAAAAAGCTTAAGCCTCACCACGACGTGCGAGTCCCAGCCACGCCATTGGCCGGAGGTCTGCGTTGGCGAGGCAAAAGCGGTTCAGTTCAGGTTGGGAAAGAATTCTCGCCGGGGCGGCCTCTTCACAACCGTGCGTTTAGCGAACCCGAGCACTCAGTCGCACAGGGAGGGTGAGCGGCTTTGTGCTGCAACGCGGCTGGGCTGCAGCGGCTCGGACAAAATGGCCGCTCGGGCGGTCGGAGGAGTAAGGGGATGCTTACTATAAGGACCCAAGCTGTCTAATCATGCCTCCTGGAGAAAGTAAGAATCGTTTTCAGCATCACCATGGTTACCAGGTGGGGCCACATTGTCTGCCGTACCACACTTGATTTAAAAAAAAAAATAATAATTTTTCAACCATACTTAATTACACAAATTATTTTAATGAAGTTGCAGTTATTGCGAGCCAAAAACCAATCAACACCAGCCACCCCACCCCCACTGCCCGCAGCGAGCCCCCACTCTAAAACAGCCTGTGATAAACCGCGGAAGCGCTTGGGGAGGAAATGGCGGGCGCTGCTCCCGAGTTGGCGATTGGCCGCGGCGCAGGGTTTTAAAACCTCACTTCTGACGGACACCTTCGCCGCCGCGACGCCGTTTCCGTCGACCGCCGCGCTCCGAGGGAACTCGCGCAGGGCGAGCCGCGAAAACCGACGGCGCTCTTCTTCCGTGAATATCCCCCGCACGAGCACGGCTCGCGGGTGTAAAAACCGCGCGTCCTAGCCTGCTAATTTAATTAGCGTGTTTTGCGCTCAAACGAAGTTACGCCCAGACCCAAACGTCGATGCTTGCTCAACTGGCCCTGCGTGGCCAGTGAGAGAGCTTTGTGCGAAGGGAAAGATCGTTTCGTTTTTAATTCTGAAAACGTCAGTAGTGACCTGTTTATGCAATTTAAGAGAATAACAAGGACGTGACTCCACTCCATTAAGCCACACTAAACAATCATTGTATGCCGGTAGCTTCCAATCTGTCTTTACACAGAAGTAAACATGTTAAAGGTTACAATATGAGGCTAAAATGATTCAATAAATATTCCACCTTTATTATGAAGGTCACAAAGACTATGCTTTATTGTTTAAAGATTTATTTGATTACTGGATAATTAGATTTCAATAAATGTTTGCTTTAGTGCTTTTAAATCAGTGAAAATTGCATGTAACATATCGCATGTTTATACTGCAGGATAGTTACTGAATGAATACAGGTTAGGTGGTGAAGAAGTGAACCAGTAATTCTCTGTACTTATTCAACCATGTCTGTACACCTCTCATATAGAGAACAATGTGTGGACCATTATAAACTATGCCTTACATTATGTGCATGTAATTATTTGTCTCCTCACAGAAATCTGTGCTTGTTTTAAAGGGATGAGCGCTCTGCCATTTTGCTGTGAAAGCAGAATACCATATTTTACATTGTTGCACCACATTAGGATGCAAAAGCCTCCTTTCTGAAATAACCAAAGCAAGTCCGGGGAAACATGTAATTTCACCCTGGACAGTAACATGTAAAATGCCCAGTGTTAATTATACACTAACAGAGTACATACAGGTCCAATATGGACCATATGTACTCTGCAAGAGTCGATTAAAAACGTTTTACTGTGTGCTTGCAGTTAGGCCAGAACCCAGAGTCACCAGAAGCCATCCCACGATGCTTCACTGCCCTGGCCATCCTGAGCCAGTTGTGTTGGCCAAACCTGGGTAGGGGGAGGTGAGGGGGCGGGGGGTGGCGCTTTGTTGGTTTATTTTGAGCCCTTGAGTACAGTGGACAGGAGCCATCTGCAAACGCCTGTGTAAAGGCTTTGATCGCAGCCAAACAGACCTCGGTCGTGGCGAATTGGCTGACGCTCGCTCAGCTGCGACTCGGACCCATTAGCCCACCGCCGGAGTCAAACAGGCCACCGGCAAACAGGGGTACAGACAGGAGGGCCAGGCCAGAAGAGCGCCATCAACAGGGCCACTGATAATACGGTCTTTCTTTTTGCGGTTAGTAGGCCCCAGGGGTTTAGGGGTTAATCTCAGTTTGCCGGATGCTGCTGGTGGTTAAGACCCCACCGGCATTCCCTTCTTAACCTGGAGCAAGGGACTTATCCTGATTTACCTCGGTAAATATCCAACAGCATACATGCATAATACCGTGTTAAATGTACGCTCTGCTCTCTCGCTCATGTAAAGGCGGTCCACTGATAAACCGAGAATAATGAGTATGTGCCCATTACGAAAAGGCCTTTTCTTATTCTAATCAAAATCCATATCGTTTCTTGGAAATTTGAATGAAGTGCAAGTAAATTACAAGGAAAGCCAAAATAAATAATCGAATAAGCCCAGGATGCAGGCAGGAGGGAACGTACATCATCATGTTTTCTTTTTCTTATTATTATTTTGTAATAATTTCCCTTCCAATTCACCTGACAGTCAGCCTGTATTATTTTCCCCAGGGTTCCTGGGACATAAGCAATATGCACTCCAAAAAGCTGTCGTACATCTTATCTCAGGGTCTCCATAATAGAAACCAGGCAGCACTGGAAGAAGAGCACAGCGTGTATTGATAAAAATGTGCAATCATTTAATCATTTTAAAAATCATTCGGGTCTCTCTCTCTTTGCTGTGAGTGAATGGCGAGCAGGTGACACACTTACCACCTGTCAGTTCATGAAAACATCACCAATTTTTCTTATCCACTCACATCAGCACATTGCACATTTTGCTATTTTTATTTTATTTTATTTTTATTTCTTTTGCTGACTGACTTCCGATTGCCCATCTTCTGAATCCCATATGGCGTGAAGGTCCACACGGATGTGATTGGGTTGATTAAGGTGGTGGTCTTCAAACTCGTTTCACATACGGGATACTGGACTCATCGCATGCCGTTACAGAATCCTTTGCTAAGTCACGTTTTTGCATTAGAGGATCACACTCAGGCTCACTCAGATGATCAAATGCTCAAACAGTACCAAATTACTTTTGTGAAATAATTTCCCCAAAAAGATCTCAGAATTCAGTGGCATTCCACGTTCATGTATGCATTCTGCATTTTAACCCAATTCCATGTTTCCATCTGCAATTTCCCCCACAAAATGGAAAATATGAGGCCCTACACATTCAAATCCAGTAGGCCATAACATAAGTATCCAATAAACATCAGGGGCCACACAGTGCATCAGAATAGAGCAAATGACAGAGGCATATGTGATTTGCTTTGCTTTAATATTACCATACACATAGACATGTGACCAATACGTTTATCTAACAATGTTCCAACTCCCAACAGAAGTGCCTTTCCTGTAAAAAATTGTAACTTTTATCTGCTGCCAATTATTATTCTCACAAACAAAAGTGAACTGGTACATATTTTACATCTGTGATCTCCACCTTGCAGATCTGTATCTTGGCTCTCACCCCAGCTGTTTCTGTGAAATTTAGTTAAAAGGCAAGAAATTTTCATTATATCTTGAAAGGAGACGATGGAGCTGTGAAGTTAAATAAATATGCATTTCAAACATACTGCAAAGCCAGTCAGCTGGGATAAACGTTGGCCTCCATAACCCATTTATATCTCCACATACACAGTGTGTATCTCTCTACACTACACTATATACACATTTGAGATAATATCAAATACATTTTTTAAATCCATATCAGAAAATAAATGACACTATATATTTATCCCATGGGATACACAGGAAATATGTTAGAGTTGAACACTTTACCGTGGGCACGACTGTGTCTTTTCTCCACAGTAAAACATGTGCACTTGGACATGTGTGGTGTTACCGTAATTGAAGGTGAGTTTGTTCCATTTCATCTCTCCAGTGTACCAAAGTTCTGCTTACCTTTCACCTATGGCCTGCGGGACTGATAGCCTATGCCCTATTTCCCAAACAATGATTAATGTCTGATGTCAGCTTACCTCGTCCGTATCAGTATTTGCTGGCACGAGGTGTAATTTTTCGAGACACACTGCATGATGTATTTGACACAGACGCCTGTCGTGAAAGCTAATTTGAAAATGTCTGGCAGAATACTTGTCTACTCCAATATGTGTTGTTCTATTTGTTTTATTACCAGAGGTATTGCAGGCAAAATACTCTCAGACTCATATTTACGCCCATTATTTTATCGTTTCTGACAGCAGAGGACACTGGAAAAAAGAATAAAGCGAATACCAACATCTACAACATCTGTTGTCGATTTATTTATCCTTACTGACTTATTTTTTTTCTTTCAGTAAGAAATATTTTAGAGGATATGTCAAAGTATTTTAACAGCTTGTTTTGTTCAGAACGTTGTAACTTGACAGAAATTGTTGTTCTGAATAACTTACTTTTAATTAATAAATGCAATACTAATAATCTTGTGATGGACTACAAGCTTATTTCATGGTAAATGGTAAATGGACTGCATTTATATAGCGCTTTTATCCAAAGTGCTGTACAATTGATGCCTCTCGTTCACCCATTCACACACACACACACACACACACACACACACACCAACGGTGAAAGGCTGCCATGCAAGGTACCAATCAGCTCGTTGGGAGCAATTAGGGGTTAGGTGTCTTGCTCAGGGACACTTCGACATGCCCAGGGCAGGGGATTTCACAAGAATTAAGCAGTTTGATACATTATGGTGTGCCATGGTCCGTCCTTAGGCAATTGCATTCTCATCACTAGCAAGGGGAGAAAATTGACCTTTTTTTGACCTGTGGATGCATGACCTATCCAGTCTGTAGTGTTGGTACTCTAATTTGACTTTTTGATTTCTCTTTGGATGTGTACGGGTGCTCCTCATTGCATACAAACTTGAGAATGAGAGACCGTCAGAAAGACTGGAGGGTATCAATCCAAACCTTATAACAACTAATCAAAACGAACGCTTGTGTTGTTTACCTTGGAAAGACAATGTTGTTCTGAGTTCCTATGAGCCGTGTCAGACAGGCTTGCCTTAAGATGCCAGCTTGCTCTCTTTAATTTAGGCCTGTATATTCTCTGGCAGTGCACGGTGTTGAATGAAGAATAGGGCTTTAGAATAAAGTGTTGCTGGTTCACTTCCAAGCAGATCGAGGCACAGCCATTGCAGTCTTTCTCAAACATAGCATGTCTTCTTCCTCTGCAGCAAAGTTCAGTAGCATGGATGGGTAATATGCAAAAAAGGTGTGGTGCATTGTGGTCTGCTTATGGACACCGGCACAGAAAATGAATACATATATGTTATGCACTATAGACTAATGAATACTTCACAATATTAGTGGGTAAATATTCCCTTACTTGTGTCATGTTTCTATCTTATGCAGCAGCATCAAGGTGAACCAGTAAATGTTATTCAATTTTAATTTCAGATAGTATTCAGGGACACAGCTTTCAAACAAATACTATATGAGCTACTCTTAGAGTAAAAACAAGCAAAGCATGCACTGATTGGAAATATGAGCATACCTAATTTATGAGTTTTTGGTTTGTTTATTCTTCCATAATCTAGCCAGTCTGTCATATAAATAAGAGACATTACTGAAGTCATTTTGTTATAATGTTTGGCAAAATGACTGAGCCTTGTTGTTAATTACAGAATTGACTGTTCACACAATTACGGTAGTTTGATTTCTCTTTAATCTTACTCCTTGACTCTTTAAATTAACTAAGTGGCACTACATGTTTGTACTGATACAAACAAGAAAAAAAACAACAAAGAAAATTAAAACCAATTTAAGGTTACCCCAGAGCAAAAGAGTTGTGTGCTTGCAAAATAATTCCAATCAATCTTCCTGCACCTTCATCTCTAGACGACAATAAAGCTACCAATCATATAACATCTTTTTTTTTTTTTTTTTTTTCAAATGAATGTTAAAAAATGAGAACGTTGAAAAAACCGGGAAGCAGCTTACCAACTGCAGGTCTGTGCACCTGCCAAAATAAACCTTTTTTTTTTTTATCACAATGAAACATAAATCAAAAAGGCAGTGTATCCAGTTGTACTGAGAATTTAAAGAAAGAGAGACCATATAGTGGATAAAAATAGGTTGCTAGGTTATTTAAATTATGGAGGTCTGCCATTGGTTACCAGATCACTCAGGGATAGTTTCCAGTTCAGTTAGGGACACTTCCAGTGAAATCAGTCCAAAAAGCACAAGAAGAAGAAAAGGCATTGATACTCTTCCCTCTCTAGGCTATGTCGCATAGGCTACGGCTATTATCCATTGAATCGAATCCACAGACAGAAACAAGAGCAATGAGGAAAGACCCAGATGGGCCTGAGACTCTGACAATACACCCCTGTATCAGATGGGGTGTTACCTCACCCATCCACAGAAGCAGCATTGTACCTGCGGACAAACCTCAAAAGAGCTTAAAGCGGGTTTAATCGCTGTAGAAAGAAGAACAGCAAGGAGGACGCTAAGAGGATTTGCAACACTGGAAGATGTTCAGTAACCTCATCCAAGTTTGATGGAGAAAGAGAGAGAAAGAAAGAGAGAGAGATTTGGCTTGATGTTGACTATTTAGTCCAATCTCTCTCTCTCTCTCTCTCTCTCTCTCTCTCTCTCTCTCTCTCTCGCCCCAGAGCGCAAAATTAGCATATTAATAATGAAGTGAGGAATGTTTGTGATGTATTTATTGGCATGGGTGTGCGCCTCTAGCCAAACACGTTCTGAAACCTTCCGGGCAACAGCTCAAATGAGCTGGAAGTACAAGTGCAAACAAGATCAAGTTTTCAGCTGGAGAAACAAAGCTGTCGAGAGATGAGCATGGAGCAAAAAGATAACGTTTTATCTCTTTCCAAGAAGGCAGCGAGGAGACGAGCATGCTAATGAATTACAATTTAAATGTTGATATACACTATTTCATGGCACTATATGCATACAGTATACGTTGAATTTGTCCTCTTTCAAAGCCAATGAATCCGTGCTCACAAACAAGTTATTTTGTCTAAATCTTTTAATCATATTTATTCAAGCACAAACTACTTAAGGGATCACCCAGTGACATGGACATTGGAAATAGCAGTGTGATGAGTAATTATCCTTTCATAATGTGATTCCTGCTATTTTTAACACTCTCTCATGAAGACTCAAACACACAGTCGCACACACACACGCACACAAACACACACACACATACACCCACGCAAACACATACACACACACACCCACCTACACCCACACATACGCACACACCCACACACACACACACACACACACACATCTACACCCACACACACACACACACACATACACACACACCCACACAACCACACACACACACACACACCTACACACACACACACACACCCTTTCCTCTGTCTGTTTGAAGGAAGCGGGTGGGGAAGGCACTGGGCCGCACGGAGGCGCTGGAGACACAGCGTTGCTAAATGAATACACTTTCAGGTTTCTTTGCAGGCTTTCCGCTGACCTTGAAGCTGAAAGTTTATTTTCCTCTTCTGAAATGTGTTGAGTTTTGCGTTTCTTCACCTCACTCTTGATTTCAGGGGCACGGCTGGGCCAAACCTATACTCAGCATCCGCATGTCGTGTCACTGGCTTCTGAAAGGTCCCCTTTCCACCCTTTTCACAGACGGTAGGGAAGAGCAGAGCCGGCCATTCTGTATCCGCATCTGTTCAACCAATAAAACTGCCCGTGCCTGTTCATTGTGTACTCTTATTGTATTTTATAATGCACAATCCCACTAATCTCATTCGTACATCTCCGGAATATCATTGGTCCACTTTGAGTAGAGTACCAGTACATTTCCTGTGTACAGTGCTGTATTCTGTGCATTTCTGAATAATGGGCATTGAAGTTATGATCCACCCTTAACCAACAGGCTTGAACAAACAAAATAAAATTTGACATCCACAGGAATAATTTATATATGCTTATTAAAACTATTGCTTTACCTGAAAAAAAAAACATAACCTATGTATTTCTGATTTTAAAACTTTTGCCTGCTAAAAATCACTTGACTGTATTCATTGCCACCTGCCCTCTCATTTTCTTTCTGTTTATCTTCCTCTTCTACCTGTGTCTGTGTTGTGTTTGTCCATAGGGAACATGGAGTGCCCCACCCAGCTAGGCAGAGCTCTCCGTTACTGGCCTGTTGACCTTTCATCATACACAAAGCTGCCTTGAGTATTTCAATATTTTAAACCTGTCACTTTTCAAAATAAACACACAGTATATTGTGTACAAAAGCAATACCTCGTAGTATCATTTATTCGCTGAAAATCTCAAATTTAATACTTAAGGGTTTGCTGATACCGGCCGATACACTTTCCAACATGTGAATAAGGGGAGTACTGGCACTTAATTTTTTTCCGCTTCCAGCGCTGTTCATAAGTACTATGGCTATTTCGGTTATCGCCGAACACGCTAAACTATTGTTGTAAAGAGAGGAACAAAAAAAAAACAAACATCATACATTTATGGGGGAGTTGAAGTTGAGAAGAAAAAAAAGAACCCAGGCTTGAGTGAAGATGCATCATAAATGCGTCCCGTCTTCCGGTCCTTGGGAACCTCTGTATAGAACCTTGCATCACACTTACCGATCTTTCTTATACCTGAATGTAACTGACCAGTGAAATGCTTCTTTATTAGACCGTCAAATGACTGCATGTATAAAATGTCATCCATATTTTTCATTGACCCATTTTTCTACCTAATAGGAAAGGTCCTAATTTGAACCCAATAAATTATTCATGGCCATAAAAATTAAAAATAAAACATTTGAGCTGTTTTATGTTTTATAGCATGGTTCACATCAAATGAAAATTCAAAAGAGAGAAAGACAGAAATGCTGCACAAAAATAGTACTACGTATACTTCCTTGTTTGGGCTCCGATCTGTACTCCACAATTTTAGATCTGTAATCAAACTATTCACATGTGGTTAAACTGCACATTCTCAGCTTTTAGCTAAGTGCATTTTTCTACATTTCGGTTTCAGCATTTGAGAAATTACAGCACTTTTTATTCACAGTACCCCCCATTTCAGGGCACCATAATGTTGATGTAGGCTTGTTCATTGCTCACTTTAGAAGCAGAAACATAATTCTAAAGCCAGATATGGAAGGATTTTACCTCTCAACTGTCCCTCTCTGCTTGGTGACATTTGTTTTATTTATTTATTTAGGTTTTTTTTTTCTTTTTTTTTGTGCGTGCGCACCGACTGAAACGTTTCCATACACAACGCACCCTTAATTCCTCCAGTCTGGGGCTTGGAGTCAGATCAGAAATGTGTACCCTTTTGCTCCTGTTTGTTAGCGTGTTGCGCTAACAAAGACTGATCCGTCTCGGGTTTCTCTACAGAGCTTACACTTCCTCTGAAAATCCCTGGGTCCTTAAATTCCAGCAAAAGCACTCATTGGAGCACATCCTAATCCTCGGGAACACAGCACAAATTAGAATTAGCATGTATATCCGCAGCCTACAAACATTATCTTATGTCTTAAGAGGAAATGCACCTTGCTGTATATTTAATACGCTGGGGGAAGAGGGGGGGGGGGGGGGGGTGGGGAGGGGGGGATTGGGGGGAACCGACTGGCTGTTGGTTAACTGGGTCAGATATTGTATGAATGCGCTTCATGCAAAGAAGTTCAGAACAACTTTCTGGAGAGAGACATTTTGTACTGCAGTAAAAAAAAAATAAAATAAAATAAAAAATTGTGAAAAACTTTCTGTATCTATTTATAAAACCGCGGTGAACAAATGTGTTCCGTGCCCCCAGCTCTGGAGAGGCTGTTGATGAATGCACCCAGGTAGATGTGGATCACTCCTAGCGTACGCCCCTTCTCACCGCCAGCAACTGACAGGGGCCTGAAGAATGGACCAATCAGTCAGGCCGACGGAGAGATGCGAGATTTACTGTAACAGGGAAAGGCTTAGGGAAAGTCTGCGCGCATTAAAAAAAGAGACCATCGCAGAGCCAAATGGGTATAAATACAGATACTATCAGCAGGCCGGTAGGCTTGGCAGACGGGAGCGTTGAGTGATGTCATCGTAATTATCATCCACATTTGCTGTTTAAACACGTGCTCCTTTTTATTCTGAGTTTGTGATGTCATTAACCATGCGGTCAAATCTGATCCCAAATCAGTCCACCTTGGGGGGGGGGTTTGCCGAATTCAGCAACATTCAGCAGCTGGTCACCTGCTCAGCACGTGATGTTTTTCAGTCACTGTAACTCCAGCTGTGGCCGGGTAAGCTGATGTGTTCCTGTTGGGATACCTGTGGCAAAGATCGTGAGGCAATCAAAGTCACCGAGGACAGCTCTTTCATCAGAGGTGGAAAATCCAGGTTCAGAAAGTAAAAGTCCTCCCCAGTATTTCGTTCCAACCATCTGGATTTGCTACTTTTTACAATTTTTACACTCCGGGGGTTTAACTAATTAGTGAAATCAGGGTTCGCTGGTGGAAGAAATACCTGGCACGACCTTTACTGTCTGACCCCTGGACCCCTTTCATTGGTATCTTTTTATCTCAGAACTTGTCAGCTTGATGGCCATGATATCAGCTTGTCGTTCTTAGTTTGCCGAATTAGCACTTGGAGGGGAAAGCCAATAAAGCTGTGTTTAGACTTACACATTTTGCTCTGGTCTCTTATCACCACAGTTCTGCTCAAGCAAAGCGCACACTCTGTGAGACTTGTTTTATTTCCCCCCCCTTTTTCTCTCTTTTAACATTGTTCACTTTAAATCTTTAAACATTTACTGCAGGTCTTTAGAATTGTTACCTCAGAGATCATTTCCACATTCACCCTCATTATCTTTATCCACCACAGTCTAATTCCTGAACACAACCCCACTGATACTTGATGGACTCCTGTTATGTAAAATTGTCTCTCTTTCCTGCGCAGAGTAATATCGATATTTCCATTTCTCTTTTTATTGTTGTGCCAGCATTAATTTCGCCAATTGTTGTTTAGTAGAAATGTTACCACCTGGGGAAAGGCTATTTGCGCAGCTACTCAATGATGCAAGACTAGTCAATTCAACACGGTTATTTCCGCGAAGTACACATTATAGGAATTTAGAATTGGCACTCAAAGACAATTTGTGGGACAATTCGCATTCACATTTGCTCACATTTACCCACTGTGTCTTCTGTCTTCACAGGCTAATTCAGGAACGCAAGCGCATTTGTTCTACAGCAGACTGCGGGGGTGTAAAACCATCTCTGTGGCCTGCGCTCAAGGACACTGATACCATGTGTGGTACCGCTGTACTTCCAGCAGGGGGCGGGCTTCCTGTCATGGAGCTTCACTTAGTCATTGAACCCTTTCCCAGGTCAAAATGAGCTCAGCACAAGTGGGCCAGTCATGCTCACTGGCACTGACTGCAGTTACTCACTGCAGTTATTGTTTTCGTTTGTGTTTCACTGCCTCGATTTGGACGATAAATTGCCATAAGAATTAGCGATAGAGACCAAGGTTTCATGAACCGTATAATTGGGTGCAGTGGCCGTAGTCATTCAGCTTGTTTCTCCGAACCCATTTCTCTGTACAAGTGTTGACCGATTCAAATAAGTCAGTGTTGCTGACACCCCGTTGTGGCCAAGAGTTTAGTGCAATCTGATCAGCTCAGTTACCCAAGGACAGTCACAGACCCACGCCTTACCTGCTGGATGTCACAGATAGCCAACCGCTAACGTTTCATTCTGCATACAGATGGCGTGACATAAATCAGCACTGTGATATTATTACATCCGTTAAAATGAAATGACTGGCAAGATGCATATGGGAAAATAATCAACATGAAAGTTAGGCAGTTTAGATAGCATCTACTTATGATGTAAATATACATAACAATAAATTCCCTTCTGGCTTCTGAGGTTTCAGTTCGACTTGGAACCAAACAAATGCATTGTTGCTTGTTGTTTGGGCCCATCACAATTGAAAATATGTTGCATTCCTTAAGCACACTGGTAAGATAGCAACACAGGCCCACCAGCAACAAATGCTGTCAACATTATTTCCATGTGAAATGCACAAATTTCCTTAAATCCATTTTCTTAAGAACTGGTTATGCAGTTTGGACTTTGTAGTGGTAGCTACTGATAGATTGCTTGTTCCAATATTTAAACATTACAATACATTTTTGATGTCTTGTCAGAGATATAAGAAATGATTAATATCATCATTGTTTCATCTGGTTCAAGTTTAGTTCTTTCCATTCATCATGCTGCCAGTATCCACTCTATGATTAATTCTGAGCCATCTGGAAAGCCAGTGTGAAGTCCACTTTTAAAAGCAATTTTAGTTTTAAGTAAAGAATAAAAAAACACAGAAAAAGAAAAGAAACCCATCACTCTTCTGCATGTTTTTTTTTCTTCTTTTCTTTCCTTTTTATTTTTATTCTTCTGTAGTGAGGATTAAGTGGCCAGACTTTGAACGTTGATAGTTGATTTTGACAGCAGTTGTTACTAGCTTACTGGATCATCCATGCAGCCTGTGTGGGAAACATACCAGATTATTTAAATCTCCTTGTATCGCGTGATCTCATCCTTTCATTTCAGTACAATGGCCTGACCGCTAACCCAGTAGCTTGCGTCTGATTGTGTCCAGTTGTTGTAAACCCTTCAAATCATACAGAACAGTGAAGTCAAAGGTGCCCAAAAAAATTCATAAAGAAACACAAGGATGCAGGAGGAAAATTATCACAGGAGAATTAACACAATACAGTCCTCAAGTGCGCATGTGGCTGATCAGAAATATGCACTAAATCACATTGTCCGAGTTCATCCAGTGAACATTTTTGTGATGAAAGGTCAGTGTGAAAGGTCAGCAACTAGGAGTTCAGCTGAAAACCCAGCCACATTTGTTTGAAAAGTGACATTTTTATAGCCGACTAGAATGCTCACATGCTATATCTGGGTAAAACAGGAGCTATATTGGGGTTAACTTAGTCAGTTTATGCCAAAACATCTATCGACCTAGATTTCAAGCCCTGTAGACATCTAGATTCCGGCTTTTTCTCACTGGGTATGGCTGGCTTAACAAGAAAATAAACTTCCTGTGTCCTACCACTTCTGAAAATTCCAGTATATATGTTAATATTTGAGATGACCTAGTAAAATAATTGTTTCTTAAATCTTTGCAAAAAAAATGCATGTTCACTGTAACTAGTTTAGTTATTGGTGTGTCATATTGAGCCCCAGCTCAACTCCACCCATCATCTAATTGTGTCAAAACTAACAAGACAGATGTTTTTTTTTTCTTTTCTTCATACTATAAATCCAAACTAAAACTAAACTAAAACTATTTATTTTATCAGTGCAAGCTTTTGGCTAATATCTAAGTAAACAACCAGTGCTTTCTCACAAGTAATTAAATCACAACATACAGTAATATTGTATCTGTATCATATTGTAAATGATACGGATGAGTGAAAAGAATATTCTAAAGCCATGTTTAACCTCAAGGCCTCATCAGACAACCATCCTGTGGCTGAGAACTACAGTCACAAAAAAAATAAAAAAATAAAAAAACAGTTAGTGCATTAGCCTGTAAACATACTGACTCAGAGGAAAACTATCTACATCGCCATGTCATTATATTCCAGATCTACAGAAAGCATGTAATTATTTAGTAGAGTATAAATATTTCATCATGCTATGGACATGTAAACCAGACAAGATTTATTTAGTCTGACAATATCTCATTCCGCAAACATTAAAATATGAATAAAATATTTGTAAAAAGGAAAAATATTTTCTATATTTATCTGAGGGTGCCAATGGACTTATTCATGTTCCCCATTTTAGGTATTTTCATGCCAGTAATCCCAGGCGTTAGACTCGTATTTTAATTATTTAATGAATGTATTTATTTTTAATAACTGATGAAATAATAATTTAAAAAAAAACCAAAGATTAAAATAACTGAAACATGTTATCTAACACACACACACACACACACACAAAAAAAGTAAACCGGACGTGAAAGAGAACCTCTTCCCGCACAGTGTTCAGTCCGCCCTGTCTCCTACCACTTCAGCTCCTGGGTCTGCTTCTGAATTGCATGTATATCTCCGGTTCAGCAAATCTGTTTGACTTTCCCGGTGCCCATTCATCATCCAGGGCATGCCGCGCGGTGGTGATTCCTCTCCAGGCTACTCGCACAGGAGGCCCACAGTGCCGCGAAAAGAGAGCTAACCGAATCACTCCGCCATCGCGGCTCTTACTATTCAAAGCAGAGGCGGCTGGAGAAAGGTCACTAAATCTAAGGAGATAAATAAAACTGACAAATAGCTCTCTGCGCTGCGCCCACCGTTTTGTTTATTGTATTTTATTTTTTAAAAACTGTTTATACTTCAGTCGGTCTGAGAATAACTCCTGGGAGAAGTTTCCGGAGAGAGTCCCTCGCTGTGACACAAATGCCTGTACTTTTGTTGTCATTTGGAAAGTGAGATACCGGTGCATGAAGGACGAAGTGCACAATGAGACTGCTGGAATTGATGACGCTGGGGTCCCGTAGCAATTCCGGTATGGGGTAGCCACGGGGATAGCAGTGACTGTCATTATTCTGAGGTAGAAATTCTGCCAAAACATATAATGTCATAGTGCCATATGCAGTCTTGGAGAGGCTGCAGCCTGCTGTGTTCGTAACAGGAAAAAAAGCATACATAAACACAAATAAGTAATATACACTGGATGTTATTTACCAGAATAACATGGAATGATGCATTAAAAACAGAACAGCGCTAGCAAAGTCAAACAACAATAATCTATTTTAGAAAGTAACTTTGCCTTGTGATATGTACATGCTGTATTTCCAAAATATTGTAATTGTATAAATGAAACTGTCCTCGATCTGGAGTGAGATATTTGAAAGCTAAAAATCGAAGAACTCTGGTGTGGCCTGCTTTGACTGTGAGCACAAAGCACACCTACAGTAAGGTCCTCTTGCTCATTCAACCTGGGCCTGTTCATGAGCCTAATGGGCCCTGATGAAGTCAAACAAACACACCATATTGTGCACATGCTACCGAAGGCCACTCCGAGCTGTTGAATAAAGATGGAAAAAACTAACGCTGAGTTTGCCTGAGTCCGGTTCTGCTCAAGGTCTCTTCCTGCTATCAGTCAGGGAGATTTTCCTTGCCACTGTTGCCCTAGGCTTACTCTTTGGGGGCCGGTTCTCTGTAAAGCTGCTTTGTGACAAAGCTCCGTTGTTAAAAGCGCTATACAAATAAAAAGATTGAAATTAAATTGACTTGACTTCCTGTGAAAGGAATTCTATTCGTCAGTTGTTTTGGAGACACGGGAGCACACCATGTGAAATGCTGTCCTAATCTGTGTTGAAAATTGCAACAACAAAAAAAATCGCAAGACTTTTTTTTTTTTTTCTATGAAACTCAATTTTGAAAAGCCACAGCCATTCTCATTTGCAATAATTCTAATGTAGTAGTGTATTCTGGGTAAGTGTGTGTGTGTGTGTGTGTGTGGCAGATATGTTTTTAAGATATCAACATCAGAACATCAAACTGCAATTGTCATTCAGTTTGATAGGGCTGTAGCACCATGAGTGTGTGCCTGTGTGGAGATGACATGTTGGCCAAGCATGAGTCCACCTCATTGAGCCTTTATCCTGCTGACCAACCGGTGCCTCTCCTGGCCAGCTCTTTGATCTGAAACGTCAACCTGGGCCAGCTGATACGGATGTCGCTTTTGTGTTCCAAAAAGCAGATTCACGGTAAACCTACACCACTCGGGCTGGTCATGCAATATACCACAGGATTACATTACGAAGTCAAGAGTCTGTTACACAAATATTTTCTATTAAATTGACAGCAGTTCTATTTTTTTTCAGTGTTTTCAGATTATACATTGTTCACACTTAATTGTGGATAATGTCTCAATTTTGCATTAGCGCAGAGACAATGGCTGGATTCAATGCTGCCAGTCTGTTTGTTCTGCAAGCACATACGCATTCAATGCAATGCTGATTGGATAAGTTATTCATGGAATTATGTCTCCAGTAATGAGACATTATATTCAAAGCTATTCGTAATCAATTCAGACAGAAGCTATTTTACACTAATACTTCATGTAACGCATTTACTATCGTTCTGCATTACAAATTACAAGGTATCACGATTTGCCTATTTTCATGGTACCCTTGTCGAAAAAAAGGAATTCTGCATAACTGTGGCCTATAGCATCATGATAGATATAAGAGCTAAACCACAAGAGTCCACCATTGTCTCTGATGCAGAAACTCTTGAGGGGGGAAATAGTGGCTCTCTTATCGTCTCAGCTGAACAATGACTTTGTTTTTTGCTTTCTCATTTTTCTAATAGTATTTTCATCTATATTTTTTTAAAGGGCTATCATAAGCTAAATATTAACACACAGTGCATTTTGTTACTGGAGTCCTGGATGGACTTCTATGTGCTGAAGACTGGAGATGCCAGGAGTTCAGAGAGACGCCGTTCCATGGGGAGCTGGAGTGGCCAAACATTGATTCAGTCCAATAACAAATCCCGATGTGTGGGTATCATCCACAGTTGGCCTTCTTTGTTTCTTCATTTATTCTTCTTTTTTTTTTTTTTGTTGCCTTTTTTGTTTTCACTTACTCGAGGTCCGAGGACCATGGCATTTTCAGCAATAGATTGGTTTCTTTAACCCTTTTAAGGTGTGTGCGGTCAAAATGTGCGATTAGACCTGTTGTTAACTGAACGTTCTACTGCTGATGTCACAATCACTAATGATAACTGAAAGCAGTGGAGTTCTAGAACACTAACGTTGAATTTCGGGGGAAAAAAATAAAATAAAATAAAATCTGACTCTTCAAAGGGCTGATGTCACTGAGGTGCAGTCCTCACAGTGGTTGTTCTGAGACATTGCCCTCAGCATTCATCTACCAACAGCATTTTGCAGATGCTCTTTTTTTGTTTTTCAAGAGCAGGTACTGCATGTTGGTAGCAGTTGTAAACTGTGCAATTTGCAGGTTGCAGGATGCAGGCTTTCGCTCGCCCTTTATCCATTGTGCCGAACGTGGAACGTAGAAAAAGAAGAAGAGAAAAAAAAAAAAAAAACCAAAAGCAATTTAGGGGTTTTGTGGGAACTTGTGCAAAGCTGCTCGTTATGAGGAATCACTGCCTTGCAGCAGGTCACAGAGGACATCATCCATTAATGCGCTCATCTTGGCTATTCCCTCTACAGAGGCCATTTAGAAAGCAGACTACACATGGAAACTCGAGCGGTGTCAGGCCGTTGGATCTGCTTCTTAGCATGCAAGCTCAGGGGCTACAATTATCTCCCATGCTCCTTTTGGAATATTATGCCATTTTAAAAAATAATTACGGTGGCTTCCATGACCATGCACCCCCCCAATAAAAAATAATAAAAATGTGGATGGCTTTGAGAGAGGTTGATCACATGACACAATTAGCACCCAGCTCATTGATCCTGGAGATGTTTTAAAGAATGCAAAATTAAATAAATGAATATATACTCACAATTGTGTTTTTTTTTTTTTTTTTGTTTGTTTTTTTACATCTAATGAGGGAGACTAAATGAAGATGGAAGATGTTTTCTGTAATATAATTCAAGGCTTTTTCTTTGGCAGACTTTAATCCTCCGGGCTTCCTGGGACATTGGAGGGATTGTGGCATAGATTTGATGAACATATTCATCACCGTTGATCAGAGCTGACATTCAGGATGCCCTTTGGGTTTCCAGGGAAAAAAAAAAAAAAAAACCTTGAAGTGAGTGCAGTAGCTTCTCTCACTGTTTAGCCCTCCGTTACGGTGGCTGGTTGAAGTTCGATCTCTCTCTCTCTCTCTCTCTCTCTATCTCAGTCTCTCTCTCTCTCTTTTTGTAGGTCCTGCTGGAAGAGCTTCAGTAAAGCAACCCTGATCAATAAGGATGTAAGATTAAGCTTGGGGAAAGAGGAGAGAAAGACAGTTTATAACCTTCCTAACTGCCACTGATAATGCCCTACTGCACTTTTCTACTACGCGCACTACAGAATGGAACATTCAAAGGTCAAGTGTCATACCCCCCCCCCCCCAACACAAATACACAATTTTGATAAATAAATGCTTCACACTGGAAACCCCCCTGATGCCTTTGGAGAACACCCCCCCCCCCCCCCCAAAAAAAAAAAAAAAACTATTGGAATGCATCCATTCCATCTCAATGTGATTCAAGCTCATTAAATTGCAAAAACCATTAATGCTTTATTATTAATGAGTTAATGAGCTGTGTCACTAATGAGCTGTTATAATCACACTCTGAAAATGATATTGTTTAACCTTACCAACCTTGCACACACACACACATGCACACACACACACTCAAAAAAAACAAAGTTGTCTACCTAAACAACGTCCGACACTTGTACAAATTACCCTCTTGCTCGTAACATTTCTTCAGTGAACCGAGAAGGTGTACAAAGCTGTTAGGCTACGTAGCCTAACTCATATATATTCTATGGCTGGTGGAGAACACAACAGTGACTTGGGAAGGCTGAAGATGCACATGAATGTGAAATGTTTCCATAGTTTCTTAGGAGCCTTACTCAAGCTCCACCCTCCCAATCACATACACAATAAATAAATAAATAAATAAATATTATGTTTCTTTGAGCCTGCACTTTTGGCCAAGCAATATCTTTGAACCTATAAAGCAAGGCGAGCTTGAGAGGAGCAATTGATAGAATGCTTATTAAAGATCAAATAGACAGCACACCAGTCGGCTTGGCAATATTTCCCAAAGTTTGAAGCAATCTTTTTTTTTTCCTTTTTACCCTAAAGCTACAGCCATGCCCTAGGCCGCAAAAATCTTTCCCATGAATACTGTTTTTGTTGTTTTGTAAAAGTGCACTTTCAGCATTGTAATAAAATTATGAGAAAAGAAAGGGAGAAAAGAAAAGAAAAAAAAAACTACAAAGCCTGGAAGACATCAGAAAGGACTGTAGTGCCTCCATTTGCAAAGGGCAGAGAGAGATAATATAAACTACTGCATTTCTACCAACGCTGTTCTGACTTATCCTAAAATAACCTTTGATTGTATAGTACTGTTTTCAAATCATTGTTACATCGTGTATAATCTAATTGAGTTATCTTTCAAACATATGTTTAAAAGCACAATCTCATTTTTGTAAGAGCGAAACTCAAGTTCAGACTGCATCTGTCTATAAACCACTTACGTTTGATTGTTTTTTTTTTTCTTCTATCACTGCGGATTTCTTTAAGATCGCATTTTTACAGAATTCATACAATGCTCACAATGATGAAAAAAGGAAGCCATTTTTAATAGATTCAGGCTTTGACCTTTAAGTCACACTGAGATAGATAGGTAATGTCTGAGCAATCAATATGTCTTAAAAAGGAGAGCAGGATAGAAGATTTAAAAGTTGACAGTGACATTCAGAAATGACACTTGTAGCATTATTATAAGAAAATGTAAAAAAAAAAAAATATATATATATATATATATATATATATATATATATATACACTCACCGGCCACTTCATTAGGTCCACCTGTTCAACTGCAAACTGCACCCGTTAACGCAAATATCTAATCAGCCAATCACGTGGCAGCGACTAAATGCATTTAGGCATGTAGACATGGTCAAGACGATCTGCTGAAGTTCAGACCAAGCATCAGAATGGGGAAGAAAGGTGATTTAAGTGACTTTGAATGTGGCATGGTTGTTGGTGCCAGACTGGCTGGTTTGAGTATTTCAGAAATTGCTGATCTACTGGGATTTTCACGCACAACCATCTCTAGGGTTTACAGAAAATGATCTGAAAAAGAGAAAATATCCAGTGAGCGGCAGTTCTCTGGGAGAAAATGCCTTCTTGATGGCAGAGGTCAGAGGAAAATGGCCAGACTGGTTCGAGCTGATAGAAAGGCAACAGTAACTCAAATAACCACTCATTACAACCGAGGTATGCAGAAGGGCATCTCTGAATGCACACCATGTCAAACCTTGAAGCAGATGGGCTACAGCAGCAGAAGACCACACCGGGTGCTACTCCTGTCACCTAATGAAGTGTATATATATATATATATATATATATATATATATATATATATAATTAACACAATATTTAACACAAAGCTTGTGTTCAACTAGAAATTTGCACAATGCACCCAGTGCCAACTTTTTTTTGAATACATTTTGAAGGAATTTTGACATTTTGTCCAATGTTTTGGCTATGTCTCTTCTCGATGTGTTCTGATTGTTCCGTGCTTTACTGGCATTGACACCTCTTTGGTCCTGTCAGCGAGGTGAGGATTAAGTGAAATACAGTTTAATCTTCTGAATCCAGCAGTTTTAACAGCCAACATCCTTTTTTGTTATTAGCAAATAAATTACAAATCATTAACGGCAACAAGCACTGCAGGAGGAAACATTATGTGTGATAGTTATGACAAACAGGCACTCATAATACAGTAATATAATAATATTTACACTACATACCTCAGTAGAGGAAAAAAAGAACACATTTGAGCTTAAACCAATATACTGTAGAGACATCCCTAATTAAGTATGCATTCTTTAAAGGAATCTGGAATTAAACATTAATAAGTTCCTCAGTTTGGATATTTGCACTTCAGTTGGAGAGCAAGGACTCCATAGTAAAAAGCAAATAACTGACAAAAATACTTATTTGAATAATTTAACAAGAAACAATATTAATTTCACCCCTGCCAGCACTGCTTTTATAAATCAGTCATACTCCAACAGGACAACCAGGCTCTGAAAATGCAGTGTGTGCACTAGTTATGTAAATGGTTACTAATGTTGAAAGATCTGTGAGTTTGGATGTTGTTTACTCATTTGAAAACAGATTTTTTTCTTTTAAACCGAGGCCTTTATTCCTTATTTTTAAGCTTTTCTCAATTTTGAATGCAACATAGCCCAGACCTGTTTAATTCCCAGAACACACGGCGAGAAGAAAAGCAGGCTTTTAAAAATAAACCCCGTCCGCATCGCGCTCGCTTCTGCATCCTTCATTGGTTTTGACTGGCGAAGGATCGAACGCTCTCCACAAAGTCACGCCGCTTACACCTTCACTGAGGAAAAACACAACAGAGGAGAATACAGTTAGTGCTTCGGTGAACATTCCTAGGGTGAAACGGTGTCACACTGAGTAGCGCCGCTGCCCCACAGCCAGAGGGTTCCAAGTTTGAATCCCAGCCGAGGGCCTTTCAGGGTGGAGTTTGCGTGTTCTCTCCGTGTCCGTATGAGCCTGGGTACTATGGGCACTATGGCTTCCGCCCACTCCTCACTCAAATATTATTACAATATCTCAAATTATCCTAGCCTGCATGTCTTTGTAGGCTAGGATAATTTGAGACTCTAAATCGCCCGTAGGTATGATATGTGTGAGCGAATGGTGCGTGGGCCACGGGATGGATTGACTACATGCTCAGGGGCGTATGCTTGCTTCCCGCCCCAATGCATGCTGGGATAGGCCACCGCTCACCCACCCCCGCCAGTGAATCTGACCAAGAATAATCGCTAATCGCTTGAGGAAACGGATAGGTGCACGTTCCTAATCTGAGACAGTGAAGTTCATCATCTGCTGCTAGGTTATTACAGGCAGGTGATGGCGGTGCTGTGCAACGAGCCGTTTGTGCGCGTGGTGTCACTAACCTGGTGTGTGTTTTTTTTTTGTTGCATGCTTTCTTAATCCTCGCTCCGCTTCTCGCTTCTCAAACGGACCGTACGGCAGGTGCTTCCTCCACAGAGGGCTGGCGCTGAGTTCTCAGTCCTGACTAATTAGACTTGCTGTCCGGCGTGGTCCGCGAGCAATCCCCCTCCTCGCAGATTTAAGGAAGCGTGAAAAATGAACAGAGCCACTTTCACTGGCGGCCTGAGAAGCCACAGTTGGGATTTGCAACGGTTTCTAAAGTCGCTAACGCTGACATAAGCAGAGATGTGAGCTGAGGCATGGGCCAATCGCATGCTTCTACTTGGATACATTTCATTGTTTTAGCAAGACTTTTTCATCTATGTTTTCTTCCCCAGGCAAAAAGCACACATGGTAGTCTGCTGTGTGGTAGCAGAAATGTTTTATATATATAAAGAAAAGCCCATATATATATATGAAATCCATGTGAAATTTCCCTAAAGGCATCAGCCGACCATAGAAACAGCCATAGAATTTCAAGCGAATTGACAAAAAAAAAAAAAAAACATGCATTAGTTTCCATGTCAACACGTGTGGGTTACCTTATACTACACATACGAGTAAATACCCCCAAAGGATTTTAAGAGCAGAGCGATATTAAAGATGTGTAATCCTTCCCGGGACTGACTCTGACTAGCCGTTAGCCGGTGTAGTAGCGCTAGGCCTGCTAAGGGGAATTAATCACTGCTGCTAATACCTTAAAAAGCTGCCTGACAGCACACTGCAGTCTTCAGGGGATAAATGCTTCATCTTACCCTCCCCCCACCCCCCACCCCTTTTTTAAATTTCATTAAGGTCCCCAACGACTGAAATGAGCTGGAAAATGTGCTCAGACTGATGTTACCCACTTTAGTGTGCCCACCACCCCCCCCCCCACACACACACGCACGCACACACAAGTCTCAGTGTTCATGGGTCAGTAGAGTTGGCAGCCTTGAAGGTGTGGCGGCCATCTTGTCAGTGTCACTTCACGGCAGAATTCAATTCAGTCCATTAAAATTCACCCTTGTTATGTGGCAGATGAGTCTATCGGCAGCTGCTTTTTTTCTTTTTTTTTTACTCCATCCTGAACCCCCACCCGACCCAGCACACTTCCTTACTTTCATTCAGCAATTCGGCCGGAACCCCGCTCATAATTTTTTTGTCCAGCCTAGCATTTAATTGACCTTTTCATGTACCGGGCGTTTAATATCTCTGTCACTTTAAATCAATCGACGGTATAATTTTTAAAGGAAATATCGCATGACAAATGAATCCTCAAAATGTGAAATTCTGAATTATGGGATGCGGGGGGGGGGGATGACGCCGGCGATTAACTTCCTCTCCCCGCCCGACGTTCTCCCGCCTCCGACAGGAAAGGTTGTTTCTGCGTCGGCTGTCGAACGGCAGAGGTCATCTTCACGTTAGCAATCCCTCACTGCAGGATTTCACTTTCTCCCCCGCTTGTCCATAGCTGTCTTTATTTTTCCCCCCGAAACCCCCAATTTTCATGGCCAACCATTTGTCTCAGAGATTGACGAGCAGCGCAGATCGCAGTATTCGAGTTCAATCGGAGTAAAACCCTTTAGTCTAGACACTCCAGGTGCGAGCCTGGCCCCGTGTCCGGACGGCTAACTTTGACCAGGAGTCGGCCACACTGGCACACGGCTGAGGTTGATTCTCACCAGGGATCAGGCTGGGTTGTGCGTCTCCTCTCACTGGTGTTTGCCCCCCCCTGTGGTGCCATGTAGCCTGCGGGGTGTGAACTGGCCTCTGGCTCACGGACGAACGCGTTGCAGAAGTACCAGAGATTTAGCTGCGGCGCGCCCAGCGAGACTGCAGGAAGCGCAGTTGTGGCTCTAGGCAAAATCGGTGGTTTCGGATTGGCCAGAAAAGCACTGTTGAGATTCGAAAAAGGCACTGTAAAAAGTGGCTATTTATTTTATTGTTATTTGTTTTATTTTTATTTATTTATTTATTTATTTTTCTGAGAGCGGAAACGCCAAAGGGAAGACAGGTAAAATAGTCTACAAGGCTGCGAGCTCGGAGACAATGACTGCATTCAGGACACGCGTTCGAGTGTTTCCTGGGAGAATTGATAAGGTGTAGTAAATTCGTGTCCCATGTAAATCCCCTTGAATAATTCATGAGTTTGAATAAGTGGTAAGTAAGCAGAATCCAGTCCCACCTGTATTTAAAACAGAGTATTTAACAAACCCACAGGTTCAGATAAGTATATTAGCATTCTCTCTGGAGAGTTCTCATTCTGATAGTGTTGAGTGTCATTTTGTACAGGACTGTTCTTGGAATTAAGATGACATGGGTCTCTCTGGAATGTTTCTTCTGAGTGCGTGTCTGTCATCTCTTGAATATTTGTGGGGGTGTTTGCATGTGAGGGGTGTGTGTGTGTGTGTGTGTGGGGGGTGTGTTTATGTGTGCTTGAGCTTGTGTGTGTGCACGCTCTCGTTAACAACAGAAACATGAATCTCTTGATTTCCCCCTGCATATAGTTTCAACAAAAAATCTGCAAAAATATTTTAAGGAAAAAAAAATAAATAGTGCTACAAAATCACGTTTGGTATGTCTGTGCAGCTCAGTGTATTGCTGTTATTTTTCTGGCTGAAAGGTGAGCACGGCTTCCCTGGAATGAAAGGCTAATATACATATCACAATGCACCTGCCTTCGCTCATTAATCTAGGTGCGTCTGTCTCATTTCTGGTAAGTTCTGTGGATGGCTTGTTAATTGCATTATCCTGATTGGGGAGTGGATACAAATCTAGGCGTGCAATCAAAGCATATTCAAATTCCCATCGCGATGCTGCGTGAGTGTGCATGTGTGTGCTGCTTGGTGTGAGTGTGTGTGTGTGCGTGTTTCTGTGCGTATGCGTGCACTGTGTGTAAGCATGGGCTTACTGTATGTGTGCTTGTGTGTTAATGCTGGAGCTTCTGTATGCTTGTGTCTGTACGTTTGCAAGTCGGATTGTTTGTGTGTGTATGTGTGTGTGTTTGTGCATGTGTCCGCGTCTCTACATGCTTGTCAGTGGGCCACCAGTGGAATTTCTCAGGAAATGAAGAGACATGCTGGGGCTCTTATCAGTGTTCACGTATCTAGCGGTGTTCCGGTGTCCCCCCCCCCCCCCCCCCCCCCCCGGAAGGTTTTATAACCTCTCCAATGAAACGGCAGAACGCAAACCTATTCATGGCGTCAGGGTCCAGCGCAGTCTCGCAATACCGCATGGTCATTATCGTCTTTTCTGATTATGCGTCTGAATGATTTTAATAAAGCAAAAAAAGAGCAATCTGTGACATTGGATTGAGAAATGGCAGTTGAGAGATATCAGCTGAAAGGCAGTGGTTGTTGAGGCCTCTCCGCTTTATTTTACAGGTCACAGCCAGAGGAGAGCGGAGTTCTGTGCCGTACAATTGGCCTTGTTCCGTAACTATGTTCCTCTTTATTCAACATTCAACCCTGGACCACCTCCTTCTCACATCGCAAGTACAGTCATCTTCTTCACTAGTTATCGCCCCCTGCTGGCGTGGCAGGGAAACACGGCACAACACACCTTGCACCAGGGAAGCGTTAGATGGGGATTTCTTAACTGGGTGGTTGTCCTCTCGTCATCTCTGTCCTCTTATGAAGCTGAACCTGTGCTCGAGTCTCTCCGGGCTCCTTCAGGCACACGCACACAGGAAGTTGGCAGCACACAGGAAGCTGGCAAAGCCTTATGTAAACTACAGTCGTTAATTAAATTAATTAAAATAAATAATGTAAAGAAACTTTTGGAAAAAAAACAGAAGCCCAACTTCTGGGCACATTGCTGAGCTTTTGAAAAAAAAAACGATGTGCGTGTGATAATTCAAAAGACATGTTCCCTCAACGGCCTTAATGATAAACTGCTTAAAACTCTTGCGAAGAAAACAGAAATCCTTTACAGCCTGGTTTAAGCTGACACTCTCCACCGCAGCTAAGTTCATTCAAATGTAAAGAATTTGCCTTTTTAAAGCTGCTCTTTCTGAGCTGGCCTGACAAGCGCTTCTCTAAAAAAAAAAAGGAGAAGAAAAAAAAAGAAAAACTTGTGGAAAACACTGAGAAATTGAGAGTTAATAACACTCTGAGATGTGCCCTTGCAATTAAGGGTTTATCCAGAGACTGGGTAACAGTTGAAAGTGGGTGCCATTAGAGCGCACAGCCAATGACAGCCACACTACTGTGGAGAGTTATAATTGGTTCCTGGCGAGTGTAACACTCATTAGAGTAACAGGGGAGTGTGCAAGTGTTCCCTTAGACTTTATCACGCATAAGCGAGAGTCGCTGCAATTAAGCCCAGGCACAGGGGTTGACATTCAAAATCCATTTCACAGATCCGTCTCTCTGTGTGTCAGTCTATCTGTCTGTGGTGGGCAGGGAGGTTGGGGGGGGTGGCTGGGGGAGGGTTAGAGGGGAGGCGATATAATTGTGGTGTATACTGAACTCGCATAAAACGATCCCATAGCCAATTTCCCGGGCTGGTGTCATTAGCCAGTTACGGTCGTGAGTCTGTAGCGACGGCGTGATTGGAATCGTCTCGGCGGGGAGGGAGCAGCGGCACCGCGTCAGGCACAATTCCCCCGACTGCCGCTGCCTCATTCTCAGTCCCAGACGTTCCACCCCGACGGATCATCTGGAAGAGGAAACTGTGGTTTGTGAGACTGGGTGCCCTCCATCCGACTGGTAATATAAAGACTTCACCGGTACGCTGTGCTGGGGTTCGGTGGTTTGAGCTGGCTCGACGGGCCATTCCTAATAGGAACCCCACCTGAAAAAGCAGAGGCCTCGTCAAAAAGTGTGAGGTTATTGGGTTTATTACCCAAGCACATCTCGGGAAGTTGGGTAGACTTGTCTTACAACAGAGTGCTAACTCGGTTATTCTCGCAGCACTGTTATGAGCCTTATAAGGGATTGCATTAGCCAGAGACAACAGGCTATTGGTTGATATCCAATACATACTTCCAACAAAAAACTGCATGTATTTCTGCCTCAGACAATAGAGACGATCTGTATAAATAGTTGTTATGTCCACCCGGTATTATCTATTTTTGAACTGGAAAGCCTGAACAGTTATTACTTGGGAATGGAAATTTTCCGCTGATATTTCAACGATGTTTCAACACAACGGATTTCTGAAATTTTACTGTAGAATCAGTAAGCTCTGGGCTTTCAACTTCAACTCCAAAAGGCAGCAGTTAGCCTGTGGTGTTGTGCGGCCACGCTGGACCTTCCTTATCTGATTAGTTCGGAGGAGATAAAACAAGGCACCCCGCCCGTTAGTTTCTCTGCGAGGGCCTTTTAAATGCCATTGGAATATCCTTTTCATCTGTGTGTTAGAGATAGAGAGACAGGCACGGACCGGTCAGGTCCAATCAAATAGGCCACTTGGCAGCTGCATAATTCTGCACAGACCGCACTTACATCAAAGTAGATTGTCAATATACAGCGTGTTCTATTACAAAGCAACCACATGACGTGATTCATTTATCATTAACGTCATGTGGCTTACACACAGCGCGGGATGACCCATTGCGTATTCGGTGCACGCCGTTCCGAAAAATTAGTCCGATAACGTGCCGCGTATTTCGACCGCGGAGACCGAAACCCTGACCCCCTCACCCCCACCGCGCGCTGGGTGGAATTCTGACACTGGACATGATCATCTCACCGAAGGGCGGAATCTGGCCTCTCGCACGGGAGAATTACTGTATCGAACATTCCTTCCCGGAGGCAGACGTCTCCGCCCGCGATCCGTGCTCCCAGAAGGCCGCTCTACCTTTGACAGCTGGCATGCACAATAATTTAATTATCACTTTTCCAGATTACTGCGTGCACTCTCTCCCGTGGTTATGACGGGCGGTGTTCAAATCCTGTCCCTCCAGGTTCGGAATTTTAATCACTTCCCGCCAAGACAGAGCCAAAAGGCAGTCTTCGTCGAGAAATTTGATGCCTTGCTTGGCGCAAAAAAAACAGCGTTGGAAATTAATTATGTGTGTGCTGAGTAGAAAGTCAGTTGTGTGTGTGTGTGTGTGTATGTGTGTGTGTGTGTGTTGGGGGAAGACAATCAAAATCGTAAAGTAAATTGACATTCATTAAGAACATTTAAATGAGTGACACAATTATCAAAACAAAATGGGATGTTAATCAAATTATGCAGATTGACTCAAGGACTACAATTAGGACACATAATGGAATTAAACCATATAATCCCTCAATTTCTACATGAAATTAAGTTTATATATTCAAAAATAAACTGCCGGTGAGCGGACAAATATTTAAAATTGAGGAAAGCAAGTGCCTGTCACTTTTGTGCATACCAATAGGCTGCTGTTAGATATTTAGGCCATTAGCCTCCACAGGAACATGTGAAAAGCCTCCAAAAGCTCCCAAATATTATACATTCAAAGGATGCATTGCTCTGAGGAATTGTGAGTAGACTCTGTGTAATATTACAACACATTTGTTGTATTAACATTCCGTACGTATTTAATTATAGCTTGCCATTTAAAAAGATTAATTACACTCATTTATTTATTTATTAATATATTTATTTATTTGTAGCACCTGAGATTCATCTTAAGGGCGCAGTTCATCTAAAAATTAAAAATAAAGCAATGTTTTATCTTACCCAGAGTGCTTGACATCTACCCATTGCCGAGATGTGATGAGTTTTATAGACTTCCACTGCTGCTCACCCTGATTCAATGGACCTCAATGGGGCCTATGTTCATGCCGCTCAAAGTGCCAAAAATATACAGCATTGTTGCATTGCAAATTTAATGTCAGTTTCCCGTAAACATACACAGACCTTGTTTTTCCACAAGTCTCAACCAGACCGTGCCACCAGTCTGGAGTGCAGTGTCAACACTTTTTAAACAACGGTGACACCTTGCCCCAGAAAATTGCATTAGTCAGTTTTGCAGAAAAAAGGAAATCCTATTTATTTTCTTAGTGGTGTAACCTTAAAAAACTTACCATTGAGATTAAGGTCCAAGGCACGTTCTTTTTTGAGTTGTACTGCAAACGGTGAGCTGAGCAGGATGTAAGGGATAAGCGGATATCTTCAGACATGTATAAACATGATTTCAGCACCTGCAGATGCGAACTCGAGGGGCTGGCTAGTGCAGAATTAGCATAACATTCCTATTTCCCATGCTACTGTGCTACATCCTGCAAAGGCATAATATTTGGTTTAGTCACTATATTTACCGCTTATGTATAATTGTAGCACAGTAGAGGTTGCAGCAATGAAGATGGCTTATTAATTTAATTGGGTATTCCAATTAGGGAGAATACAAGTCGTAGCGTATGCATGAATAAATTGCTGAAACATCTCGGAGCAAAAAGCATACACAAGTTATTCTGTATACGGTAAATGCATTTCCATAATCCGCCATAGAAGTAAGCAATAAAATGGAACAAACAAAACCTTTATCTGAAACCATACTCCGGTAACGCTGTTCTATTTGATGTCATATTTGTTCTTTGTTACTTGTACACCCAAGCTGTGTCTGAGAGAGAGAGAGAGAGAGAGAGAGAGAGAATGGTGATAATGTTCCCTTGGGTACTCGTTTAGGATGAGCTTTCTGTATCTTACCATAGGCTCTGCAAACTTTGTAAAACTTTTCAGGCTCTGGGAACTTGTATGTACCAAGCATCTTTAATTGCTGGGGTATGAAACTATTGTTTTACTATTGCAAAATGTTCAGTTCGGTGTTGTAATTTATTTGAATTTAAAATATATCATTCAATTAAATTTTTTAATGAGATCCTGGATTGCTTCTTTCGATGATGTATATGTTTTGTTTGCAATGGACTCTTTTTACGATGTTCACAATGATAGACACTCTTGACTTTTAAATGCCACCCAGATGTAAAGTGGAATTGCTTTCAACAGCATAACTCTTCCTGCAGCCATTATGTTTTCTTTTTTATTGTCTTCTGTCAGAAGCCACCCGACTATCAGAAAACTCACCAAACTCTTCTCAGCCATTTTATAGTCGATTTTTACTGCGTGGATTGGCATTGAAGGCAAGGCCAGTCAAATCCACCAATCCGTTTTCTATAAATATGCGTACCCTGTTGCTAACTCTCTTAGAAAATGGGTTGCTGTTTGTACCAAAAAGGGGGTTCTTTGTTTGTTCCTGTAGAGGAGCCATTTTTGTCACAGAGAACACCCAATTAAAGGTTCACATGAGAATACAAACACCGCAAAGTTGTATTTGCAACCTTCTGTAAAAAGGCTCTACACATAACCGCTTCAAGAGTGTTTTTCATGGTACAGTATTCTTAAAAGCGAGATTCCCAAAGTACTGTTGACTAAGGACATTTTATTATGACAAAGCATTATTTTACTGTATGATGTTCAATGTCGAGCCATCACCCATACCAAAGAACCTTTTCCAAACCTTTATTCTCAGTGTATGGTTCTACCCAGACTTTTAAACAATGACTGTACTGCAGTGTCACTTTTTTCTGAGTCAGCTTGTGCCATATTTTAACATTATTTAAATCTGTAAACAAAATAAAGGGCTAACAACTTTCTGGGAGGATTATATATGCTTTTTTAAGCCTTTTTTTTTTCCTGCACCAACAAAATTTTGCAAACGTTAGCGTGTCTAGGAGACGCAAAAAAAAAAAAAAAAAAATTTTGATTAAGGTATTATTTCTTCATTTTTTCCTCCTCAGGACTGTGGATTTCTTGGCAGTAAATGAAAATTATTATCAATGTATACATTAATGATTATGTGTGCTACATTGCAATTTTATTTATTTATTTTTTCGGTCAGACTGCAACATTTATTGTGGAAATTGCTACTGTTGCTCTTCCACTATGGGCCTCACACAATAGCTCATTTGCATTATTGGGTGTAAATAAAGCGCCTGCCTGGCTGGTGGACGGCTGTGAACAATGCATCTCATCACAGGGCGAGATGGATGGGCCCAGAGATTCTCCGGCTTTTTTAAAAGAAAAAGCTATTTTGATCCGAAATGATTGCTTTGGGATTATCCTGGGTTCATTAAATATTATGGTGCTGACATTCACTAATGTAAGTAATTAGCGTTTATTCTAACTCGAAAAGAAATTGGCAGAAAAAGTGCATGGAAAATGATTCATTGCTTCTCCAGTGCTTAATTCTTCAATTATGATTTTCATTAAATATTGTAATTAAGTATGCTCACGCTGAATAGACTGGGTGAAATAGCTCTCATCGCCTCATTATTTGGATTAACAAACACTTATTTGCAATAAATTGAAACGCTGCGAGAAGTCGAGAATGCGATACGAATATCCCACTCGCTAACCGGAGTGAGTCATTAATTAGGGGTAGTTCTGAAATCCTTTTTTTCCCCCTCTCTCTCTGCTCTGATAACAAAGACAGGATCAAGAATCAAGCTCTCTGTTCGTACACAGTTTCATGGTCTGTTATATTTACTCTGCACCCTGGTAAAGATAATGAAACTGACATTGAACTATACAGTTAGAGAAAATGAACACATTCAGGCTCCGTCTCGCCGTCAGTGTATCGGGGCATATTTGCTGCTGTAGTTTTAACCGTCCAACTTAACGGTTTCTTGCGATCTGCTACATTGGGTCAGCTAGCCATCCCCTCCCTGTGGCAGCCTGGCCATTTCTTGGCCCACTCCAGACACCCACACACACGTACACACGTACACACACACACACACACACACACACAGTCATTCCTAATAAGAACCCAACTTTACTCTTTACCCACCATCAGCCCCTGGAATGACCCTGGGAGCTAAGTGCACATGATGAATGGCGGCCCACGATTTCAGTGAGGCAAGTACAATCATGATATGAAGAGAAAATGCCCCAGATATCCAAGAACCATGGAAACCTAACGGGTGAGTTTTTCCCTCTCTATTTATTTATTTACTTATTACCTGCTTTCAGGCTCAGAACTAGCAATAACAATACATTTTAATGTTAAATTAATTTCAAGTAATTGGTCGCTATTAGATTAAAATTATGTGCATAGCAACTCAGTGGATGCCCATGATACTCTTTAAAAAATATATAGCCTATATATATATATATATAATCAGCCACAATTCAATGCTATCAAATTATTTCCAAGGCATGGTTTATTTGGCAAAACATTAGCTAACTATTCCGTTCGATAGCATACCGGACATGAGCACCAAGTTAAAACGAAAGTGAGTGATGAATTTGTTCCCATGATGATGAGCTGTGCTAGAACTACAAACAGTAACATACGGAAGATGACAGATGAACACAAATTGTCGGCTCAACACTTATTTTAACACTTCTTTAAATATCTTTTAATGGGGATCTTCCGCCTTGTTTTTTATTAGGGGACTAATTTTATGCTGTGGTTCCATATCTTCGACATTTGTTTGTCGTCAGCAATTAGAATTTTGTTGGCGCCCAAAACTATCGAGTGGGTCTTTAAACTGACTTGCTTTAGCGAATAACTATGAATGGATACCACGCAAACGCGTAAGCTGCTAAATACCTAACAGGTAAATGAAAATGAGGAGAGAGTGACGACAACGACAACAATACATTCTGCCGCAAACGAGGCTGCCAAAGTCCGTCGACTCGGGCGCATTCTTGGCAGCGGCTGCCGACGGCTCCATAGCAGGCAGCAATTACCGTTTGCTGCGCCTGTTTAAAAATAAATAAATGGCTATTTTCCTTGCAATGCAGGCTGTTTAAGCGCTAAAGAGCAGCTGTGTGCTCTGGCGCCCCAGCACATACTCACAAGGGTCGGTCGGCTGTTTGAAGCCGCAGCCCTTTCCCCTGGTTCTTAAGGTGATTAAATAGTCGTTTTATGCCATCGCAGGCCTCGGTAATGGGACTACGCACTCCTGCTGGCTTGCTCGAGTTAATCACACAACCACGGGGTGCCAAGAGGTGGGGCGAGGGGGGGGTGTTCCTCTCCGAAATGAGGCTGAGATTTAATTACTTTTTGGTTGTTTCTTACCGCAGACGGCGGTCGCCGAGTTTATTTGACCGGCGTCCCCCGCCTCCCGAACAGCTCTCCGCGAAAAAAAAAAAAAGCTTGATTAAGTTATCCGGGAGGACCCAGCAAGCGATGAGCTCTCATCTCGAAACGTGCTCAACCACCACCGCTGCGCTGCACAGATCTCAAACGCGTTGTTTATATACTGCGCACTTGTTTTTCCTTCTCAATGATGTAAGGAGAGAGAGAGGGGAAAAAAAATAAATAAATAAATGCATCACAAGGACTGTGTTTAGTATGCGTGCAGAACCCCAATCAAGTAATGCACTATGGCTGCTGCTGCTTTTTTTGGCATTTGTATTAAAACACAGAACGGACACAGATTTAGAAATCGGGCGGTGCACCCTCCATCCCAGGGAGCCGAAGAATAAGAAAGTACAATGCCGTTCATCATCGTAATAGAAAGCAGCGGAAAACTGGAACAAGGTCACCGACCCTGCCAAGGACAGAAATAACACAGGGCTTTTTCAAAGATTGACATGTATGAATTTGTTCCCAATCTTCTCCTTTCTCTCGTTACAAAGGATGTTCCTCTGTTCACCCGCATAGCAGATCTTTAATGTGATGACCTTGAGCTCTGTGCTGAACGTAAATTCTTCTGAGTCTTGGGATTGTCCATGCACAAAGCGGTGAGTCAAAAGAAAAATAAAGAACCCAAAAATAAAAAATAAACACATACGCACGCACACACACACGCATATATATATATATATATATATATAATTTCAGAATATGAATAAATAATTGAATGAGTAATTTTCTGTGAATGTTCATTGGTATAAATGAAGATTAATTTATAAATAAATAAATTTTGTTATTTTGTGCATTTTGCATGTGCATTTTTTTTTTCTGCTTGTATTTTTTCCATAGACTGCGTTGTTGCCGTTCTCGTTGTGTTAGTGTTAATCAGTTTAACCTTCAGGGTCCAAGTTGAACTATGCGGTTGTTCCCTGCACTTGGACCGGTACTTCTCTCTAGGGGTTTTGTCATACTTGTTCCTGGTTATGGTTATACACTTTGTTGTACGTCGCTCTGGATAAGAGCATCTGCCAAATGCCTGTAATGTAATGTAATGAGACTGCAGCTTGTTTCACATGAAAGGCAGAAGTGCATTACCTTGCACTACGCTTCGTTCGCTCGGCAGATGCTCTCATGCAGAATGACGTTCAAAGCAATGAACACAATGCACAATGCATACACTCAAGGTAACATGCATCGACTGTATTATGTACTATTCTTCATATTACCAGCAATCGAGCATGTATGTTTCTAAACCCTTATACCTATATATGTCTGTTTGTAAGTGTGTGTGTGTGTGTGCGCGTGCCGTGTGAGTGTGTGTGCGCGCATGTGCTTGCGTGTGTGTGTGTGTGTGTGTGTGTGTGTGTGCATGTGATGTGTGTGTGAGCGCACCATTTGTATGTGATCGTTGCGGTTCATAAACACTTCATTTCCTAAAGGGGCAGTGGAATAGGTTGTCTGTATGGAACGGAAGGGCTCAGCCATGCAAATGAGCACAATGTGGTGTGACACGGGGACAGTGGGTTCAAATTACCCTTCTAACCCCCCCCACCCCCGGGCCCCCCCAGGCCCGATTGGTATTCCCTCCACTCAGCAGGGGGGGCTGTGCACGCGAGGGAGGGGGTCAGATTTACGCTGTACCGGACGGCTTCCGTCCCGCGCCGATGTCCTCCATTAGAGCTCGGGGCGAGTCCTGAGGGACAGAGTTTAACGGCGTTTTTACATCCGTCAGTTTACGGGGGTGGGGGGGTGGGGGGGTCGGGGGAGGAGGCGGTTTGTGGGGGTACTGACTGAGCACGCTCACTGGTAACGCCGTCTTTCATCTGCAGGGACGTGACCTAAAAAAATATAAAATATAAAATATATAAAATATAAAATAAAGAGGGAAGTAAATAAATAAACAAACAAATAAATGAATAAATGGGTCTCTTTCAACGCAGAGAGAGAGAGAGATAAAGAGGAGAGATGGACACTTTTTAATCAAAATACTTCTCAGTCAATCCAGCTCAAAGGAATTCTGCTAAAATGTGTTTGTTTAGCAGGAGAAACTTGCCTGTCGCCAGCCACTCCTGACCCAAGACAACAACCGATAAAAAGCCTCATTTCTCCATGTGCGGAAATCGAGGAGATGTATTTATTTATTTATTTATTCATTTATTTATGTAAGGGATAATGACCGAGGGGCTGAGTAATACGCAGTTTGAGTGCCTGACGCAGAGGTAGTAAACTGTAAATGTCCCTCCATGAAGGACATTCAAACTGTGTAACGCACAAGGTTGTTATTCTGCTTATAAAATGGCTTACCAAAAAAATAGCATAATTATAATCAAAATGTTTTTTTGTTTTTTTAGTATGTGATTCTATTGCAATGGGATATTTTATTATCCAGAACATATCCCAAACCACTTAGCAACAAACATGTCTTTCCAGACCCAGGTTAGAAAAGAAAAAAAAAATAGCTTTATGTGGGGTTCACCATAACTCACACGATATTAAAATTCAGTTTGGTTTTGGGACAAATTGAACTCTCAGCCAACTCTTGAATTATCAACTATACAGAGGCTAAATTATAAATGTAGTCAAGCTATTATAGGCAGACTAGGTACCCCCTACAGTCAGCTGACTATGCTTGAGTTGGCAGCGGCTGGATGCATGCCTTATGTGATCTGGAGATCATTATCACTGTTGCAAGTGTGGTATTCTAACAGTTGGCTCGCTAGCAATTTGCAACTAAAAATCATCCCTGTCCACGTTTGTGTCATTGGATCGGGCCGTCGATGCGGATTACTTTAGAAAGGTGATGTAACTATTCCCAGCACTGCTACATAGCTGGGCGTATTATGGAAAAAACAACGCACACCTCCCAGCCAATCAGAATCGAGCATTCAGCGAACGCATCGTACGTTTAATTTTAGCGGCCGAACCGCTGTCATGTCAGAGCTCTCGACGTGCCAGTGCGGTTGGCCCCAGACACCGGGATGTTGAGCTTGCAGCACTCCAGGATGGAGTGCGGAGTACGCTAGGTGATGGAGTCGGTATGCTGCAGGACGGGGGTGCCGATCGCGTTTGTGTTCGGTACGCCCCAGAACCGTGTCTGTACTCTATGTGCATCTCGGGAGTTGTTTTGGACCGGAGGTCATTAATTCTGCTCTTGTGATGACATCTGACCTTTGATAAAGTCACACAGCGCACTGTAACCACGGTGCTTTCTCATAAATAAGACTGTGTATCTGACATAGTCATATAATTGTTAAAAGAACCGCACAGCAGTTCCCATCAATGGCACCGGATGATTACCCACAGCAGTTGTCCTTCCTGAATTCCTAAATTCTCCTATTATTTTTGAACGGAATGGAAAAGCCAAAACTTTAGACGAATCGCGAATCACTTCCACACCCTTGAGCAGCAAATTCTGAGAGAAACTCCCTGAATGCTGTTGGATATAATTAAAGAGTAATAAATACCGTTTAATGAAATATTTATAAATTTAGCACTTGCGAAAATACAGAAGGCTAAAACCAGGGGAACTTTCTGCTGCAGTATTCTTTTTAAGCCCACCCCTTAGGGAGAAGGCTGTCCAGTTGTTTTGGCTAAAGGTCATACAAGCAGCTATTGTTATCGGTTTAGACAAGAGCATCCGCTAAATGCATAAAATGTTTTACTATTGTATTTGAATTTTCCCCTTGGGCAGGGCTTCATATTAGCCCTAATTTCTGAGAACAAAAGCATGAGCTTTGCAGTGCTTTTTGGGAATCTGCATCAACCAAGAGGCAGTGAAGGTTCAGCTGACATTCCCAATAAAAGCGATTAACTTTTTCTTTTTATTTGTGTGTGGATGGCTGGGGCCTTTCAGATTATTATTTTTTTCTTCCTTGGAAACCTTTCTATTTTTAGACCTTCGCTGTGCTGCTGCTTACCTGGTGAGCAATTAGCAGTCAATAATGACTCCGTGCTGACTGTGGGGCCCACCAGCGTGGGCTGGTTTGCCTATAATGATCCCAGCATCCCCCCCCCCACCGCTCTCCTGGACGGATTTGATTTCTGCCTCCCTGTGGGCTCGAGGAGACGCCTGTCCCGTGGATCGCACTCTCAGCCATGCCCTGTGGGATGTCCCAAGACCCCCTTTCCACAAATCGCCTTATACTGGAGACCCACAGGGAGAGGTGGCATGCTGGGATTAGACTAGTGTGTGTGTGGGAGGTGGCGGGGGGGGGGGGGGGGGAGTGTGTGTGTGGGGGGCAGGGGGGTCTGTGTGTTTGTGTGTGTGTGTGTGCCTGCGTGTTAGTGATAGAGAGAGTGTGTTTGCACCTTTAAACTTTATGCTACATTGTGCTGAACGAACACACTCAATAACAGCAACAATAATAATAATAATAATAATAATAATAATAATAATAATAATAATAATAATAATAATAACATGAAGAAGAAGAAGAAAATATTAGCCTTGCTCATATTCAGTGTCGGACATAAGGAACTTTAGCATGGTTGAAAACAGTGCGTTCACCTGCTTTCGCGAGTCGATTGAGAGGACTGTGGTTCTTCTGGCACGTCGCTGTTCACTGGGCGCACTCATCGCGTGTAAATTAGCACAGTCATCGCCGTAATCACACAGCTATGTTTGTATGATTGAATTAGCCACAATATGCTTCTGTAGGCACACAATGCACTTAACCGCACGGCCTCCAGATGTTAAACATAAAAGCTCGCTACTGTGGACCGTTACCTAATTACCATGGACAATTTCACCCTAAATTAATGGCAAAAAGGCAGTGCCCATCTCCAATATTCTGTGTGTGTGTGTGTGTGTGTGTGTGCGCGCGTGCATGCTCATATGTAAATGTATATAAGTTCTCATATCTTCAACGATGCCATGTGAAATAACGGAATAATAAAGTAAGCAAACAAGCAGATATATTGAAATATGATACATATGATATTAAACACCAGCATTTTAGAAATGCAGGATAAAGAAAACAAATTTGTAGTGTGGTGTAAAGACTTGTGTCAGAGGCCAATATACTTGTTTTGGACAGCTGAAAGGCTTCGGTTTTTACCATGCCTGAAACATTTGGACCAACATGAAAATTGCAATCAGTAAAAACTCATCATCATCATCTTCATGCCCTTCCTATCAATACCCCATCTCAGACAATCCCCCATCCCAGATGATTCCCGATCCAGGAAAATCCCTCATCCCAAACAATCCCCCATCCTGGACAATCCCCCTGCCCTGGTCCTCTCCTTCCAGCCTCTCCCATCTGCCTGAGTCTCTGCCACCTCTCGTTTACCGTGGTATCACCCCAGCACCTGTCCACGTTCTCTTAACACCCAACACAGACCTAGCGGAAAGCGAGGAGAAGTAATGGACAGGGGAGTAAATTGGCAACCGACTCGCTTCCTCCCCACCTCCACGACCCAGCGTTTCTGCGTCTAACTTCCCTGCTCTAATGGGCCTTCTGGCTGACTCGACGTGCCTGACACACACCGTGGCGCTCTGACTGTTTTTTTTTAAACCGCATAAACACGTTCGTTCCTCAGGCCTATTATTTGGGTTCGAACTCCATATCGTCGCAGCGTTCCGCTCAAACATCGGTACGCTCTCAAGCTTTCCTCCTCGTTCCCTGTCATAAAATATTCTATCAGGGATTCTGAATTCCGATGTCTGATAAATAGCACACTTTCATTTCACTGGTCTCGTAACAGGCGAGGAGGAAACATGCATTAAGCCGGTGCATAAAGTCAACTGGCTGCATAAAGAGCAACTTCTGAGCATTCTCTCGTAGCCAGTATTTTTGCAGTGTGTTTTGGGCTGGAATCCGCTGCGCTGTAATAAATATTTCATTTCACAGAGAACTTGTAATGAATGCCTATCAGCGACAGTGGGCACAACTGCCAGTCACAACTGGTCTAATAATGTAATGTAAAAAAAAAGGGGGATGGGGTATATTTAGAATGGATGGATGGAGGAAAAGGGTGAGGAAAATGGGGAGGGGGGGGGGGTGCATACTGAGTTTGGTGCTTAGCTGTTGCTCAGATAGGTTCCCTGTAGACACCATTAAGACATAATCAGCTGCGAATTCTGCTTCGTAATCTTCAGCTTATCTTCGGCTCTCTCGTAACCACCCCCCCCCCCCTTCCCCACACACACACACACACAATCCGTTCACAGGTGAGCTCACCGAATCTTACATCTCCAATTACTTTTTTTTTTTTCTTGACACATGAGCTAGCGGGCTCATTTTGGCCGAACACAGACCGGCGGGTTGTGAGAGGAGCGCGGGCTTAATGGCGGTGCCGAGCTCGGACACCACAAAGCCGCCGGAAAGTGTACAGCGGCAATTACAGCTGAAAAACCTCCATTCCTGCAGGTAAACAGGAAATTAGGCCCTTGGGGGGGGGGGGGGGGGGGAGAAGAACACCATTGTCCCCAGTTTCCGTGCTGTTTGGTGTGGGCAGGTTGACAATATTACATCGGAAGTCACAATAAAGAAGAAAGTAAATAAAACAAAAACTAATAAAAAAAACATGTTATATAAGTGGATGCAGACCTGGATAATATGCATTGTTGCAGAAAATTGTCAGGAATGAGAACCCAACACACAGGAAAGGACAAAAGGGCCACTTTGCTTGTCGCAGTCTGTAGAAACAAAACTAACTGAGTTCAATAAAGGGATAGCTTACCTCACACAACTCTGTTTGTAAAGAAAAACACAACACTCGCATTCAAGCAAAAGCCAAAGTTAAAATATTGATTGACTCCTGGCCCAATTCCCATTTTTGGCATTCACAAACAAGATTTTACACTTTTCTTCCTGAACATGACATACTGATTCATTTCCAGGGAACTGGCATGCTTTTGTGACTGGCCAATGGGTAACTGCCTTTCAGTATTTCTGACATGAGAAGTCACAAACATACCATCACACTGTCCTAGTGCGGCATCGCTTTGACATAAACCCAATGCGGTATTTATGTTACGTATTGGAAAACATTGATTTTCGCAGCTTGTGTGGAGAAATTAGAAATGAAACATTCTCAACAAACAAAGCATTTTTATGTCCGTCAGGGCCATGGTGAGGCTGTGTTGACCACTAACGTAACTTCACAAAGAGAACCACAGTTTTTTTTTTGTTTGTTTTTTTTTTGTACATTGAGTACTTCATGAGGGAGAATAAAACTCAGAGGCAGATAAGCTTTTGACAGACACTATTAGAATGTGCTTCTTTCTGTCCTTCACTCTGTGTGCTTCTTGTGTGACAATAGCACATGTGCTAGGCTGAGTGTGTTCCAGTACGCTGTTATAAATGGTCTGTAGAAGCTGTTGTAAAGCACTGACCCACTGCACCTTTGTGTTATACTTAATGCATTTTGATTCCTGACAAACACCACTGCAAGCAGGTCCCTCATCTTGTGTTGTGATATCTGTAGTCGTTACTTATTACAACTGCCAAAGAGAAAGGCAGTTGGGCTTTAAACAACATTAATCCATCCATCCATCCATTATCTAACCGAAAGAGAGAGAGAGAGAGAGAGAGAGAGAGAGAATACATAAGCCAATACACACATAACTGGGAGGTATAGAAAGCCTTATCTGCTCTACGGGGAAAATGCCGGTGGGTGGGGGGTTGGGTAGTTGGGAGAGGGGCGGGGCCTGCTTTAACTCGGGTCAGAGAGCAGCTTGTATTCAGATTCTGACATTTGCGGAAGCGCTCGGCGAGGACGCTGGGATGAAAATTAACCCCGGGGGACTGGAACGCAGCCCAGCGGGGACCGGGCCCGGCCCGACAGAATCAGGAGCGCTTTCGTAGCGGAATATGAATGAGCGATCCCGCGGCGGGGGGGGGGGGGGGGGGGGCGGCTACGAACTCCTCACCGCCGCCGTCGTTATCCGACGTCTCTAACTCAATACGGGGTGAGTAATGCTAACGATCCGGACCCAGAAACCCAACCCAAAAGCTTCAGGACCGTTAGCGAGGCACGAAGGAAAAGCCTCTCCTGGAGCCACTCTGCTCTGCAGGGGCGGAACATACCTGCAGCCTTTTCGCGGTGAGGCAATACACTGAACATAAAGCCAAACATAAAAATACACTGAACAAAGAATCAATAATACGAAAAGCAAATACCGTTATGTCAGATACGTTACTGTGTAAGCTATATTACGGAAATCGTTCTGAAGGCAATTGTATGTTATTTTAACAATTAGGTACAGGACACTTTCCTTTTTCTCAAGAACGTGTAATTGATTAATATTTGATAGAAAAATAAAGGTATGTATGATTAGCTTTTTGTTAGGTTCGCTGTGCATTATTTTTTCACAACGTGCATTTACGATATAAGCAAAATGAATATTTTACACATTCAATTTCATGCATGGATGTAACAATCTGTAATGGGTTTGTTATGTCCATTATTATACCAATTTTGTTTCATGAGCCCCAAATATTTGTATGTTCATTTATTTAAAATAAAATTTATGAAATTCAGGATGACTTAAAGTCACCCAGAGAACTTTTTTTATTTTTTATTCAAAAAAATTTTAAGTGAAATATTTGTCTGCAGCAGAACAAAAAACAAAAAAAAAATGTTAGGCACAAAACAAGTGTTATACAGCTGCATCATAAACTTGATAAAATGACTCTCTGAAGCACTTTCCCCACAGTAGCACTGCACTGCTGCGGCATCTCAGTGCCGGTGTTAGCATTGTAAACGGTAGCTCGCGGCCATGTAGTACATCTGACCGAGAAAAGCGCTCCGCGTCTCTCTCTCTCTCTCTCTCTCTCTCTCTCCCTCTCTCTCTCTCCTGTGGTGTTCCATTACTCGAAGCAGAAACAAAAGCGCACCAAACACTTGATGTCAGTGTTCATAACGTGATCAATCACGCAGCCGGGCTGCCTCAGAGGCGGCCTGAACAGCGTGCCGCATTGAGACTGTACTGCGCAGAACTCTCTCTCCCTCTCCCTCTCTCCCCTAAATCTCAATCTCTCCCTCTCCTGTTTTGGCTCTGTTTTCCCCTCTCTCCTCCCTCCTGTTTTCTCCTTTCACTCACCCACCTCCCCTCTCTCTCTCTGTGCCCTTATGTACTGTACCTTCTCTTTCACTCTGGTTTTCTGTTCTTAAAAAAAATAATAAAGTTTTCCGTGGATATACTTCTATGATAGAAACCATTTGTTGCATTGTTAGGCACTCTGAATAAAAGCGTTGGCTTAAATCAGTGGAAAGCAACGCAGCGGGATGAGAGAAAGGTTTCAATGCGGATTTCAATTTGGCGTTTTTCAATGACGGACGCGAAGGAGAACGAGGACCCTGGACTTCTTGTTCAGGAATAACAGGCCTTATTTATTTTAAACCTCAGCATGTACTCCTGTCTGAAAAAAAATAAAATCACTGGTATTGTATCCACACAGATGCAGTGCAGGGTTTCAGGTATACGGATTTCCAGCTCAGCAGAACACAAAGTGTTGCGCATGCAGGTGATGCTGTTGTCACGGCGATGGCCTCGTCGCCCCCGACAGCGCATCCCCAAAGCTGAACGCTGTACCCCCTGATTAACCAACGCTGGTGGAAATAAAGCAATCGACCCCGCCGCACGAGGTCTTGACTTACCGCGGCATGCCCGTTAATTACCAGAAACATTCCTGCGCGCCTAAAATTCATGCACATCCGTGTGAGAAATATGCAGTTGCATTAAATTAAAGGACCCAGAGCTCTTAGTGTAAATCAAGGGCATAATGGCAGCTATAAATACAAGGATGGGGCCTTGGAATCCGCTAAGCAGATGCATTGCATAGAAGCCTGCTGTGCTGAAACAGAGACATGTTGAAATGTTTTAATTTTTTTCTCCCACAATATAGTACTTGAACAAAAGGTAACATAATTGTGAAAGCGTGTAAATTTTATGTAATACAAAGTTAGAAAGTGATTTATTTATTTTTTTATCTCTCTCTCTCTGTCTCTTTCTTTAAAAGGCGGCATTTGATAAAATAACTAACTGTGTCCATTGAAATGACAGAAAGACAAATGTAGGTATTACACTAATAATATCATGATTGTACCTCAAGCACAAAGAATAGAAATGAGAACTCTGATTATTAAGGACAGGATTAAACACAAACACCAAAAAGACATCTGATGATGTTTGAACATGTGGATTTGTATCTGATCAGGCTATGAATGCATGAAACAGGCTAAGCTATTGTGTCCATGCTGAATATGATTATCAAAAGCTCTGTAAGTCAACCCAGTACAATGAACAACTAAAGAACTCACACTTGAAATATCAAAGTGAAAAATAATCAAAACGCAGAGATAAAAATAAATAAATAAATAGGTGTAAAGAAGTGCTCAAAGTATAAATTTCAAAGAATCATCATCTGTATATTCATTATAACTATAACACACACACACAAAGCACATATTATTGTCAGAATAATGAGTTTGGCTTCAAAAAATGTCCAGAACGCAACTTTTTGAATTACGAAAATGCATGCAAACTTTCTTTTTGCATCTCTTTTACCCAACAAATATGATAATTACTACTTGAATAAACACACTTTTGGGTTTAACATGAACAGGCAGCAAATAATATTGTGTAAAGCAGATTACATATAATTCCCTGATTACTTCCAGCAGAATTGACATTTTTTTTTACAGAGTTGATGTTATTCACAGAGGAAATAATGGAAAATTCAAATGCAAAATGAACCTGCAGAAAAGCAGTCCCAGGGTGCACCTTGAAGACAGAAAATATGTTCAGATAAATGGACTGTGGACAGCTGCACTGCTGCTCAATGACTTTGAAGACAAGACTGTCTGCTCCAAAATCATTATTTCTCTTTCAATCTATTGTCGGCAAGCACTTATTTATTTTAATTTTTTTTTTAACAGGTTCCTACTCACTTGAAATTGGTCTGTTGCTGGTCTTGTCTGTTGTTTAGATTCTTTTAATGAGTCTCTCAACTGCTCAGAATTAGCGCATGACATCATAAAGGGTGGAGTGGAGCAACATTCCTGTATGTAACAGAAAACATGATATCATTCAACTTGATCTGACTTATTCCCAACTTCTTCCCGATGTTCCTGCACGGATGCGTGCGTAACGTTCATAAAGACATCGCAGCGTTTTAACGGCAGAGCTACGCAATAGCTTAATAAACATCCTGTCTTTGTGAAGCGCGACTTCAAATTGATTGCATGATTAATTGGTAAAGTGCTTTTGAAGAGAAGCGTTCCGGCTTCCAGTGGTGTGGAGAACAGGTTTGACCGAGGGAACACTCTGTAATGGATGGACCGTGAGGAAGATGGGGAGGCTTGATGAGTTGTCTTAACGTATGATATATTATGCATAAATCAGGTCTTCATGAATATTTATGGTCCCCTGTGAGCATAATGGATGTTACATGAGGCGGATCCTCTGTTTTAAAATGAGAGATGTTTTAAATGCCTTTAATTGTTTGGAAATCCCCTATGTACTAACAGAACTCTGTCTATAACCCTTTTTTAAAATGTGTTCTTGTTTTCCAGACTTTACATTTTTTTGTGTGTGCATTTATGGTTTCATTTTACATGTTCCTGATGACGAAAAGCACAGCACAGCTTGACTCATACCATATTATGCCCATGCTTGAGAGGTCTTAACCTCAAATCCTTGCAGAACGGCAGTGCCTGCGGGCATTGGAGGATTCCTCTCGATCAGCAGCCAATTAACACCTTGAGAATAAGGTGCATAGATTGTTTAAGCGATCAGCACTTTGAATTAATCACAATGCTGAGACGCACAGACAACCAGCAGACACCGTGGCCCTCCAGGACCGATTCTGACTCCCATGAACTAAACCCTACTAGGGTTCTGTGGCACAGAGGTACAGAAGGAGGTTACAGGTTCGAATCCCGGCTGGCTGGACTGTGCGTGCATGTTATCCCAATGTTCAAATGGGTTTCCTCCGGGTACTCCAGTTTCCTCAAACACTGAGAGACATGCCTGTCAGTTTAGCCCTTGACCAAGGCGCCGACCTCAGAACTGGAGTCGGTCTCTGGTCATTGCACTGTGGCTGGCTAATGCTCATAAGTAGCTAGGATGGGTTAAATGCAGAGTAGAAATTGCCCCATTGGGGTTCAATAAGTATATCTATCTTATCTTCTCTTATCTCTATATCATTGTTAAAAAAAACAGGAATCTTAGACATCCGTTAGATCAGATGTTCACAGCCTTTGCCCTGATGAGTCCATGTGTATACATAAAAATAAAAATAAAATGTTTTACACACTTATTTGCACACAATGCAGTTTTGGCTTGGTGCCATTGTAAATAACAATAAGCTTTAAATTTTTTTACAAATGGTTTCAATTCCAATTTTTTAAAAAGTAACCTCTTTCCAAATTAATATATAACTATGCAGCAATAAATGAAGGGCATTAAAGCAAACAAAAACAGATGTCATTTTCCATTTGTATATCGTATGTAGTGTGTATAGCTATGCCTGTAGAATGATGCCTCAGGAATGTCTATCATCATAAAATTGACATAGGAAATTTCTAAATAGTTGTGATGGTTTGTCCAAATTCAGACGTTGCGATTATGGTTGGAATAAAAAAAAAACAGAATACAAAGTTCTGGATCACTGACATAATTGGGGTCACCTTTATAGTATATATGTAATACACTGTATATTTTCTGTTTTGTTTTTTATTTTTTTTGATACAAGGAGCATCACGTACTGCATCTCTAACATAATCAATACACATCTCCCTGTTATGGCAAGTGGGAAATTGCGTTTGATTTCCAGTCCAGGGGAAGGTATTCACAAGAATCAAGCAATGACTTCCGTTGCATTGTTTCATTGCTTGCATAAGGAAATTAAGATGTTTCTAATTTAATGACAAGCAAAAGGTTAGACTCATTGAAATGCAGTCTGTGTGTGTGGGAGAGAATGAGTGAGAGAGAGAGAGAGAGAGAGAGAGAGAGAGAGAGAGGGAGAGAGAGACTTCGTAACCTCTGCTGTGGCAACACGAGTGCCTATATTTTTTTCATGCCGATAAAGCACTTTGAAATGTGAAATTTGAGAGACAGAGAGAGAGAGCCCTAAAATGCAGAGTGCCCAACTGAAACTCTTCAATCTCGTGTTAAAAGCTGGACATTTCCCTGAGATCTAGAATCAAAGCCTAATAACACCAATATACTAAAGTGGAGGCAAATTTGACAATTACTGAGGCATCTGTGTGAACAGCAACCTGTGGAAGGTTTTCTGCGCAGTAACCTGGGGAAGGTTTTCTGTATTTTAAATGCAGGAATACTTTCCTTCCTTATTGAACACGTTTTGAGTACATGTCAGATTGGCTTTCTTCCAAAACACCATACATCAGATAACATTCATACCCCGCACATCCTAATACATAAACATGTTCCCCAAACTAACAGAGTACCATTTTCGTGCATGCTTTATTGATTTAAAAAAAAAAAGCATTTGATTCAATTTGGCATGAATAACTATTTTTCACACTTCTTCAAAGCGGTGTAGGGGGTAAAATATATGACATCATAAAATCGGTGTACTAAGAAAACAAATGCAGCTTAAAAAAATAACGGAATTTTTCACTCAAAGGTGTGGAGTGAGACAGGGCTGCAGTACTATTTAACATCTATATAAACGAACTGGTCACCACATTGGAACAGACGGCACTCTCCATGACAATGAAGTCAAATTCCCACTCTATACAGCTGGTCTCATCCTTCTGTTCCCCACAGAAAAAAGGGCTTGTTGTCCTGCCAATAAAGCAAATTGATGGAAATAGAAAATTCATAGAGAGAGAGAGAGAGAGAGAATAGAATGTGTGAGATATAGAGAGTATAATAGGATAAAAATTAAAATGGCTAAAATTTGTAAGGAGGCATTTATTTTTGCCATCTACTGAAGTCAGACTTAAATTTAAGGTCTGCGGTACTTCTCAAGACTGACTCACAAATGTGGAAATAAGTTTTTAGAGCACACCAGATTAAATGAACTGATTAAAAGCACTACTAATTTTCCAAAGGCATCAAACCTGCAGCTCCTTGATCCAAATTGCTATATACCATTGCAATTTGGATCAAATTGGTGCAATTTGTATTACAGTATACTTATATCCACTCTCTCTCACGCACACGCACACGCACACACACACACACACACACACACACAGTAAACTTTCAAAATGAGATTATGCACACAAAGCCACAAGACTCAGGCAAAGAATAAAACTCATATCATAAATGTATCATGAATTAGATTTTAAAAACACAAGCAAAAACAAGTTTGAGGCCTTTTTAAAATTCATCAACCACACTGAAAATTACCAATGATTCTGAATGCAATTAGAACGTTAATCAGAAATTACAGTACACTAATTACAGGTGCACTGTACTAAATATGCTTCCTAAAAAAACAGGTGAATGTTAGCTCAGAGAAGCTAAGCTAAGCTCACTTATTGAACACCTGGGGAGACTTCCAGGGGGGTCAATACACACCATTGATCGGTCATTCAGTGAATTACCCAGTTGGGTTGGATATTGAAAGCACGTTGTTTAATTTCCTCCCCACTGGTGCATTTTCTGGGAGTGCAGACGAGGTCAGTATTTAATTTGGCCGAACGGTTGCGTTCCTCTCCGCAGGAAGGGCACGTTGTGTTTAATTAACTCCGTTTGCAGTTCATTTCCTGGGCCCCGCAAAGGTTGCGTGGTCCGTGGCGTCTGGACGTGCCTCTGCGTGAATACATCAGCTTTGCCCTGTTTTTTTTTTTTCCATTGAAAGAAAGCCGGAGTACCAGGACCCTGCTTAATCACAGTCTAATTTTGGATTTTAGGGTAAATTAATTACAGAATGCGACGCGTCTAGGCGTTTAAACGTGTGTTGGTGTATACTCGCACGCACGCACGCACGCACAAAAAAACATATTGTATATCGTAGGACTGTATTTGTTAAATAAACGAGAGTCACGCAACTGTTTGAGAGCAGATGACTGTGTCAGAATCTAACGCTTCATTTCCTCCTGTTTCAGTCCTTCTTCGTCGGTGCGGGGTGCACGCGCGCGCTTTTGTCTTTGTAAGTCGCCGCCGCTATGTTTTTCCGCTTTGGTATTCCGCGGCCGTTCGACCCGCCGCGCGGGGAGTCCTGTCACGCGACATCTGGTTTCGGCAGCGACGCGTCCCCTCTGCGCCTCACCCCGTCTCCTCCTCCTCCTCCTCCTCCTCCTCATCCTCCACCTCCTCATCCTTCGCCAGCATCGCCAATCTGTTTCTCCGCCGTCTCCCCTTCCTCACGAGTCGCATATTAATTAAAGAAAGGAACAGAACCCAAAATAATCAAACAGAGGACATGGACCATTAGACAGCGGCTTGGAGGGAAAAGAGCCTTTTGTAACTCGATAAAGATTAATCTCTGGCTGCCCTAGATCCGGACGACCCAGTTAGTCCCTCCTCTGTTTTCTCTCCTGCGGTGGCTGCTTGTCGGTGGCTGACCTTGCCACTGAGAACTCCCGCTGCCCTGAGCATCATGCCGCCTACGCGGAGGGTCGCGGTAAAACAAGGGAACCGAGGGAACTGAGCGAAATGAGACGAGGTCTGGACCTGTCTGACCCCCCTGACCCCTGACTGCGCGACGAGCAGAAACGTTTGCGTCGTTCCCTGTCCCCCCGATCCGCTACTGATCACGCGTTTGCCCTCAGCCACAGACCGCGGCCTCCCCTCCTTCCCTGAGGCGAGGGTGACCTTTGGCGGTGGGTGGAAATTCGTTGTAGATCTTCACCGCCGACACCTGTCTGCGAGGGGGCGATGGCTTCCTAATAACGACAGCTCCGTTCAACAGCCAGTCCACACTGAGTACGCCAGTGACCCCCAAAGCCAGTTTAGAGTGGTAGGGCTGGACCAGGGCAGTTATCTCAGGTGAAGCAGCTTCTGCAGATAGGAGCCCTCTCAGTTTCCTGCAATCACAGTCCCGAAGAGGAAACTGAGGATGCACGGCACAAAAAAAACTAATGGAATCATGCCAGCACGTGCCATCTCTAAGTGCTCTAATTTAACACATATACGAAAACCTGAAATGGACACAGAGAGGTTTTACCCGACTGGGATCGAAGAAGTGCTTAGTTAAAATGCAATTTGCATCGTTTCAAGCTGACTAGTTAGTGGACTGAATGATCATTTCAAATCAAGGAATTACTGCTTGGCTCAGCATAGCATTGAGAGGATGGTCACGTGGGAGGAGCATCCATCTGAATCTGAATCAGAATTAAAATCAGAAGCCATTGCCATTGGCTCATATGGTCATGTGATTAAGTGATACATGATTGGCCATAGAACAGAGAACAGGGTGCCAGGTCCATAAGTATAATCCTTCAATACAGAAGCAGCCCGGCTCAACTGACGGACTGAAGAAAGTTTAGAAACTGCAGTGGACTGCAGACATTTTACAGACATGCATGTTGCGAGTGCACGCTCTCCAAAACGACAGGGAGGACATTCCAACCTAGAAATATTACACAGATACAAAGACATTCTGGGGCGGCTGGCTAATTTGATAGCATAAACCCCAGGTTTTCAGCAGGAGGTCTAGAAGGTGCTGTAAGGGGTCTGCAATTGCAATCTCTCCCACCACCCCCCTCCCCCCCCCCACAACGGCCCCCCCCAAGGTCTGCTGAGTGTACTTGCAGTTTATTAATCTGATATTACTGGCCACATATTCTGATATCATTCTGGTATCACAAACTACACATTTCGATGTAGTTTTGATATCACCGAACACATTCTGATATCATCATGATATCACAGAGCGCACATTCGGATATTCTGATATCACAAGCCACTCATTCAGATATCATTCTGATAACACAGCTCAACTATCAGGTGCTCGTCCAGACTTAACGCACTGACCTTCAGCCACGAACTAAAAAAAAATATATATATAACGATGCAATATTTGAACAGCTGATTCGATAGGGAGCTCAGGGGAGAGAGCCCAACCCACCGTGGCATCATGGCGAGCAAATTGAACGCCGCTTTGCTGACAACCGACAGCGTAAACATACAGTCCCCGCTTCTCTGGATTACAGCGAGGGAAGCACGGCACCAGCCGAGAGAGTTCGCACCGGCGTCTGCATCAAACCCCGCCGAGCCGCCACGGGCCACACCCGCTCATCTCCGCAAGCATTCGCATGCCCGCTTTCATCAAGGTGCGCTGTCCTTGCTGAAGGAAACATCGCCGGTTTTTTTTTTTTTTGATCTGTTTTACAGTCCTGGGTGTTTTACATTTTCTCTGACAATTTGCTGAACACGGAGACAGAGATGAAAGGGCAGGAGGGAGAGAGAGAGAGAGAGAGAGAGAGAGAGATGCTAGAAATAACTTAGAGGCTTTGCTAAGCGACACGTTGCAGTGTGAACTGCTTTATTGCTATCGCCGTCCCCTTTGAAGGAAGTTGGAAGAAAAAAAGAAATAAATAAATTACACGTTGAAATATGTGACCACGGCCTCCGAGAAAGATTCCCATCGGATCCGAGTGGGCATAACTTGACTGTGTGTTACCTTCAGTGTCATTTCTCACAGCTCTGCGGTGGAATTTTCAGAAAGCTAGACTATTCCCTCTGCACAGAGGAGACAGTTACTTCAGTGTCTTGACAGTGTTGAGGTATGTGTGTGTGTGTGTGTGTGCGCGTGTGTGTGTGAGAGAGAGAGAGAGAGAGAAAGAAAGAGAGAGGATATAGGGATTTGATTGTCCGTGTGTGTGTGTGTGTGTGTGCATGGATGCATGCATGTGTGCATGTGTACATGTACTTGTGCGTGTGTGTGACAGAGGGAGAGAGGAGATTGGATTGTGAGTGTGTGTGTGTGTGTGTGTGTGTATATTTGCGTGTCCGCGGGAGTGAGGAGTAAGAGAAAGAGGGAAATCCTTGACACCATTTGGTTGGTTTAACAGGGTCCTGTTTGCAGATTTGATAGAGGTAGATGGATTGATAGGGGGAGAGGAGACGCAGAAGGTCAGAGGCAAGCTCCTCCTGTAAGAGACAAGCCAGAAAAAAGACCTGCTGCTGCAGCTCATTAAACCTGCTCCTACCCAACCCAGCACCAAACCCACCCACTTAACACCTACCCAACACGGTGCCTGACCCACCCACTTAACACCTACCCAACACAGCGCCTAACCCCACCACTTTACACCCTTTACCCAACGCGGCATCTGACCCACCTCATTAACACCAACTCAACACAGCTCCTGACCCACTTACTCTACACCACCATTTATTCAGTTATTTTTCTCCTCCCTGTTCTTCCTATGGTTAATTTTACTGTTTATTATTATGTTTGTCAAGTTCAACACAGAGCCCTAAAGATAACAAATGGTACTTTACTTAGTGGAACCATTAGGGTTGTAGTAGGAGAATAAATGAGCAGTAAGCAATACCCGTTGTAGCTAGAAGCTAAAGGTAGACAGAGAAACACAATGCACTGTACACTAGTGGTAAAATAAATGGTTGAGAGCAGTTATGATACCAGTGAATGCATCAGTAAAGAAGTGTTGTAAGCAAAGGCAAGAGTAGCGATTTTCTTTTTTTATGGATAATAGCTTTGTAAAAAACCATGTGATCAATGCTTGCTTCACTCACCTTTCAGATAAGGCTTCTTTCATATGTTGGGGGTCACAGACAAAAATACATTTAAATGCCATATAAAAATACCATATGGTTGTGTTCTCTGATTCTGGTTATTGCACTAGGGTGCAATCTATATTTTGCGAGCATTTGGCGCCCAACGTAAACAAGAAACATTTCCCTCGGGTAACGTCACAGTGCATAAAAGATAATAACCGCAGGATCTTTATGAAGCTGTTTGTGATTCCACGTGAACTAACACAGCGGCCTAACCTCCAAAATAAATGACTGAGAAGAGAAAAAAAAAAAAAAAAAAAAAAAACGTTAGCGGTTACCGCGGAAGCGGTGGTACACCGCGTAGCCGCCCCCAAACGACCGACCTTGAGTCCTCACATTCACAGCTCGTCAGAAAGAACACCTTCACCGTCACACAGTGCCCCTCTCTGTCCGGAGAGTCGCCGCTCCGTCGCCGTGCCAACAGGGGCCGACTGTCCCGGCATTCTCCTCGCTGATAGATGATGTCACGAGTGATTGATCACAAACACGTGCGGCACAAAGGCCGCGGCTGTGCTCGCTAAATGCACGTTCTCGTTCGCCGGTGGGTCAAGTGCTGAATAATGAACAGACGGGTACTGCACGTAAGAGGGAGGACGAACACAAATGCCTTGCATTATGCACATTACAGCACGCTTGGGAGGAAAGAAAAGCGTGGAATGCTTTGACACGTTTTATTCATTTTTTTTGTTGCAGTTTGCATTTAAGTACATGTTTGCAAGTGCCTGCAAATGGACACAATCAACCTCTATGATAAGTGCAGATGGACACCTTACTGAAAATTCCACCTTAAACCAGCCTAAGTCAAGCTGGTTTAAGCTGTGTTTTCAACAATTTTAGCAGGTCAACCAGCTGTCCACCAGTCGACCAGCAGTTTACTCTCCAGCTTAACCAGCTTTGGCCAGTATTTGACCAGCATTGTCCAGCTAGAGACCAGCTTTGACCAATTAGAAGTGTCAAAAACTCAGCTTAAACCGAGCTTAGAATCCTAGTTGGTATTAGCAGGAGTTTCCATCAGGGCAATCAATCAACTACAATAGAAACTGCTTCAGCTCTGACACAGCAAGGCTGTTTAAAGAGGCAAACGATCTCCTCACGTTCAGGATGTGAGACCTGGTTAATGTGTCTATCACACGCGAACTAAAAAAGGCAAAAAGTTCGGAAAATTGTGTATGATATATCAGATGCATGCTTTAATTAGTGACAGGAACATCCACTGCAAACACAGGCGTCAGCAGTGGATAAAGGCATGGATTCAAACAACTGTTGTCTGACTTAAATCTGCCTGAAATTAAATCCTAGATTTATCTTTTTCTTCTTCTTTTTTTTTTTTTTTTTTTTTTGCAGAGTTTGCCAATTTAGACATCTATTTTAAAGTAAAAAGTTAAGAAGAAATGCTGATTGAATCCATGGCTTCATATCCAGAAGGCAGACGTCATTACTTTGGACTATCGATTAGAGCACACATTTGTTTTTCTGTACTATAAACTACTTATTCATCAGTGTTATTACCCATCATTCCCATGCGTGGATGTGTGCCGATGTGATGCATCCTGGGACATTATCTGTTTATTGGACTCTTTTTGTTCCCTTCACCAAATATAAAACCTCACTCTGACCATCCATCCCAGAATTCAAAGGCTTCATCGCATTATTGATTGCAGCGAGGAGAAGAAATATGGACATTATCTTGCCGAAGGTCACCACGTTAAGTTATGGGGGGGACTTCCCCCATAAGTCAGTCCCAGGGGAAAATATTTAATTTTCAATGGTTTGGCATTCACAGAAATAGGACTCAGATTCTTGAGGAGGACATAAAAAAAAATATATAATAATAATTTTTTTAAAAGTTGAAAACACAGCATAAATCATGAAGGAGTTCCGAGCAGGACGGGTGTTCCAAACAAATCTACAGCTCAAGTGGGGCACAGTGGTGGGCTGTCTGATTGACGCATGGCCATCGCATCAAATGAATAATACTCGTTTGCACTGATTGATAATCTCCATGAAAAAAAAAAAAGGCCACTCTTCCTCATAGTCTCTTCCCCACAGCGCTCTTTTGCCACAAATTACCCCCCGTTTCTGCCTCCCGCCCGCGGTCCGAGATTGCTGTTGCCCAAACCCTTTCTCCCCGGTGTACGGAAGCCTCTATTGAGCCAGCCGTCTGATGAAAGCCAATTAGCATATTGTGTCCAAGAGCATCATGGAAGTTTTATTCCCTCTCCGGGGTGACCAGTAGGTACAGGCAGGCAAATTAACAAGATGGGCTGGAAGGGTCTATTACCTTAAAAGGACTGCGGTGCAATGGTGGCGGTGGTGGCAGCGGTGGGGGTGGGGGGTCAGGGGATTGGGGGGGGTTGTAGCTGGGGAAGGGATGAACAGCCGGATCCGGGACTGGTTTGAATTTCTAAATGATCTAATCCCTGTGTCTGAGGAGATTTCCCAGCAGACCGCCACCGTTACCCCCGGTGACAGCGGCAGCTCTCTCCTTTTCTCATTACACCCCCATTCCATCCCTACACACACACACACGCACACTCACACACATGCACACGCACACACCCACACACACACGCGCGTGTGCACACACCCACACACACACACACGCGTATACATGCACACCCACACACACACACACACACACACACGGTGTGGTTTCTCCTCCATGGCCATGGCTTCTGCCTCTTTTAATAAGGAGGCTAAGCCCGCTGTCTGAGGGCTGGTGGCAGTGTGCTGTCTCCAGCACGGACGGTGAAACGAGCTCACCAATACACCAAAAAAAAGGAACCAAAAATAAAGGAAATACGTGGTTAACTAACATTAAAAGAACAATAAAAACTGTCTGTTATGATCAGATATAGAACAGCTCTTACAGAACTGATTTTTCTTTTTTTTTACTTTTTTTCTGTGACAATTTTTGCTTCCTGGAACAAATATGTGAACAGCGTGATAACGTGATTCCAGGAATATCTGTCAGCTGCCCCCCCGTGGTGCGTGCTATTGTTAAATCGGTAGCGGCAGGTTCACAGGCCAATTCCTGCTCCTCCAAACTCCCGGCAGTCACTTCAGGCCAGCCTTGGGGCCTATTAAAATCAGGGCCCGTGGGCTGTATTTTTATTTATTTTTTTATTTTCGTGTTGACTTTTATTTCCTTGAACCTTGAACCGTCATCCCAATGGAGGCATCCAGAAGGAGGACAAGTCAGATGTTAAAGGTGGAACTGATCTCTGAAGGGCACCTGGGGGAGGGGGAACTGTAAACAGCATGGACCTGGTGAACTTTGACCCCTTGTTGAATTGTCTGTAAAATTGACCTTGTAAACTTCTCAGGTGTGTGTATTTGTGTGTGCGTGTGTGTGTGCAAACATGTGACACTGTGTGTGTGTGTTTGTGGGTCTGTGAGAGTCTGCACACATGCAACGCTGTGTGTGTGTGTGTGTGTGTGTGTTTGTGTGTGCGTGTCCGTGTGTCTGTACACATGTGACACAGGAACATCTGTCTGTGATATTAGTCCTATGCACTTCATGGGTTCATCTATAAGCCGTTATTTTGATTTATGAAGTTAATTCACCCTGTGATCCATAAATGTCAGGCACATGAATTCACCCAGTGGAAAATAAAACACTTCATTTTTTTGCCAATATCCTGCATTTTACCAGTGTATGCTTTATCGCTGGCTGCTTTCAGCACACTGAGAACCCGGCTCTGTTCTCGCTACCATATCAGTCCCATGGGTCCCTTTTCACCACGCCCAGTAGGGTACAGAGAGGTGGGAAGGAACAGCACTTTTGGATTTTTGGGTCAGATTCTAGGGTGGCAGTGTTGTATAATTGTTAGAGCAATACAGTACTGGCCTTATAACCAAAAGGTTGCAGGCTTGACTCCCATGAAGGAATCTTAACCTAAATTGCGGTCCAGCTGTATTAATAGATACTGTGAAAAAACTAAAAAAAAATGGCATGTATGCTGGTAAAATGCCCATAACATACTTGAAACCCAAATGCAATGTTTTTTTTTTCTTCTTTTTTTTAAGAAAAAATTGTTTGAAATAAGTTCTTAATTAAAAAAAAATTCTAATTCTAATTAATGTTTAAAAATGGTTAAGCAACACTGATGGGGAGAGAATTCATGAATAGGCTACTGTGCGTGTGCGTGTGTGTGTGTGTGTGTGTGTGTGTGTGGGTGTGTGTGTGTGTGTGTGTCCAAAAACAAAAGGCAGCTCTTTGCACCAAAGTCCAGTGACAAAAGATGCTAAAGAAGCAGGACAGGCCTGTGATTGCAGCCAGGTGTTTTGAAGAAGTAAAGAATAAATTCTTTAAAACTCCCAAGAAAATGGGACAAACAGTTTTGTTTTTTTAAAAAAATGAATAAATCTGTATACTTCTAATAACACTAGACAGCTCCACCCATACAGGGCTCCCCACTTTGCCATCACCGCAATTCAACACAAAAACAAATGACAGCTTAAGAAAATTCTTCCTCTGACCAAACATAGCGCAGCGTCGGTCAGACCTAGTTAAGCATTCCCGTGCCAGACGCAGAGGCCCTGTGGCTTCGCAGCCTTGCTGGGGGAAGACAGCGGGGTTTTAATGCTGGGGATGAAATTCACAGCGCGCGGGACGGAGAGGAGGGAGGTCAGAGGGGCGGACAGAGAGGCATTGTCTGTGGCAGCGTGTCTTTAGGAGATGGCAGCGGGATAATGACATGGCGACAGGGAGGGGTGTGAGTTATGGCACGGCTACAACTGCAGGCCCGCTCCCGCCACTAGGGGGCACTGTTGTGCAAGGGAGACCTTGTCATCACACAGATACGCACGCACACACACACACACTCACATAACTACACATACACACACACACAAATGCACATTCTCACACACTGACAATCAAACACGCACAAACTCAAACACACATGCACTCACACACACACACATAACTACACACACACACAAAACTGCACATATGCGCACATACACACACATGCAGTCAAAGAAACACATACACACACTTAATCGCAGGAACACACACACTCACAGAAAAACACACAAAACACACACACAAACTCATACAATCACACTTTCTCACACATACTGTCAATCAAACACGCACACACTCAAACACACATACACACTCACGCACGCATGCGCACACACACACACACACACACAGTCAGACTGCAGGCCTGGCTGTTTTTTTTCCGGCTTTCCATTCACACAAAGCGCAGGAGAGGACATTTATAAGGCGGCTGGGATGTGCCGACTGTCGTTTATTTATTTATTTATTTATTTATTTCTGGATTTTATTTCTCACGGTGTTTTATTTTTTTCTTCACAAACCGACACGGTTAATGCTTTTATCGCCTTAATTTTATGCTAGGTCAACCGAAGATTTCCCACGTGGCGGCCCCTTTATGTGAGCTTAAATAAAAACTGGACGAAAACGTGCGCCGAAGGGTTTTCAAAGGGGGGGCATTCAAGGTGCGCTCAAAACCCCGGGTGCAATGGACCTCTCCCCCCCCCTGAAACGAGCACAGATCTGCACTTTTAGAAACACTTTGGAGGGCTGCCAATGGATTCTGCCGGTTTCAGTTCAAATTGCATTCGATTAGAAGCAATTGTTTTGAGAAGTAAAGTGTAAAGTCACTTAACGCTACAATGTAGAGCAAATTAGAGCTTTTAAACAGTGGCTGCCAGAGTTCAGGCACACACATCAGTGGTTCTGTTCATCCCTAGTGCAAGATTCTTCTGTACTGAAAAAGGGAAGAATTTTGTGTGTGTGTGTGTGTGTGTGTGTGCTTAAAGTTGATACACAAATTCACGCGTGTGTCCCTAGAATCTAGTCTTCACGTATGCAATGCTGGCACTGCTGCTGTCCGCATTTCAGACCGCACGCGAGGACGACTAGCTGCTCACTGGTATCTCAGCCGTTTTTGTCCTATTCGCCGAGCTGAGCTCTGCCGCCCGTGACCTCCGGGGGGCGCCGCGATGACGTCAGCCGCTCAGCCCCTCTTCCGGGAGAGTCTTTAAAAGGCCTCCCCCGTTCGTGGGCTCTTTCAAAACCTGCGACCTCTGACAGGCAGGACGCCCTGCCTTCTAGCCGGAAGCTTCCGCTTAGCCGTTTTCTCGGGGCTAACTGTACGGTCCGGCACGGTCGTTCCTCGCTGTGTGGCAGTTGAACTGTATACAGAGAAGCTCGGCTTTCATGACGGTGGGCCCGCCCCACCATGGTCCACTAAATTATTCATCATCATCGCAGAGGAAACAAACACAAAGCTTTGATCCTTGGCAGATCGCTTTGGCTATGAGATCCCTGGGCAAACAAACATCCCTCCCCGTTATTGTAAAGAGTGTGGAGAGGAGGGGGGGGGCTATTTGGAATGGCGAAAGTCACAGTACGGAGTGTGGCACAGTGGGTAAGGAACTGCGCTTGTAACCGAAAGGTCGCAGGTTCGATTCCCGGGTAAGGACACTGCCGTTGTACCCTTGAGCAAGGTACTTAACCTGCATTGCTTCAGTAAATATCCAGCTGTATAAATGGATATAATGTAAAGTGCTATGTAAAAAAAAATTAAAAAAAATAAAAAAAAGTTGTGTAAGTCGCTCTGGATAAGAGCGTCTGCTAAATGCCTGTAATGTAATGTAATGTAATGAAAGGCGCCCAACAGACACATTACGAATCTTGCTCATAAACGGCAAGGTGTTCCGGTTCTCCACCCGGCTTCGTACGTATATGTAGAGCCATGCAGTGGCTACAGAGGCCACCCCGAGTCCATAACATCACCGTACAGGCCTTGCACACCCTCGGCCCCTCTCCTCTAAGCCACAATTGACCCGACGGTGTCATTTGTTCATCTGATTGGCTCCCAAAAACTTCAGGACTACGCTTCAATGATTTAGAACTCAAGGTTTCTATTCAGATCCCTTAAAAAAAAATGGTAATAACAACATCAACAATACTAATAATAGGTATGTTCATGAAACATAGATGCAAAAATTAATGGACTTCACATTTTACTGCGTTTAGCATTGCTTAGGTGTTTACTTCTCCGAGATTTCCTGCGAGCCATCTGTTCAGCACAGCCTGGAGTCTGCAGTATTTTAATTGGAACTTCTGTGGTGGTTCATATATTTAATTACACCTTTAATAATCCTCCTCCTCGGGTGATGTGTGACATAAGTTTACACGGACGTTCAATGCGTCTCAGGCTACGCGTGCTCTTAGGCCCGCAGGCCTTCCTGTCTGAGTCATCGTCATGGAAACACAAAACTTTTTTTTTTTCTTTTTTTTTTTTCTTTTGCATCAGGAAAGAAAAATGACAACTGTAGGAGAGTCCTTAATTATTGGGTGTCCTTGAATTCTTTGCAAAGCAAAAATTGTATTGAGTGAAAATACTACATACATTGGAATGTCATTGGCCATTTCTGAAAAATCTGCGGTTCAAAATGAAAACTTTCTCATTTGCAATGCTCGCTGCATTGTTACTGTTGTTTTTTTTTCACATGAGGGAATTGCATTGAGAGGCAAGGCACAGAGATTTTAAAAAGACCTGTACCGCTATCTGTTCAACCAGTACCAACCTTTGTCTGTATTCAGGATGCAGATAAACTGTTGACTGGAGTGGGTGATCGAGGGCTGACGAATCACAAATAATCTTTTTAATGCCCACTTCTCATATAACCCGTATGTCTCATGGCATTGTTTAAATCTCACAGTGTCTGCCCACCGAATGGCCTCCCCGTACATCTGATTGGCTACATATAAACACATTCCAACCCACTTTGATTGCAGGTTGCCACAGCAAACGAGAATTGAGCTCACAGTTGATCTACCTGCTTAAATACATTTTAAATAAAAAAAAATAAAAATAAAAAAAAAAAATATATATATATATATATATATATATATATATAATTTCATCTATCAACTTTGGGAAGAAAATATATACATATCTGTATGCAAAGCACTGTTTGTGTGTGTTTACGAATACAGTATTCGGGTTCAGGTACATTCCTATGAGAGACTATAAGTCTATAAGTTTATCCATTTTGTGCTTCTCCATCACCGTTCCCCTGGCTGGGTACTGTTGCCATGGAGGTATGGCAGGCCTAGCATTGTAATTCATACTTTTCTTTAGCTTTCTGTGAGGAAGCATGGACAGAGATCCACATCAGTGTTTCCCAAACTAAAACATTTTTTTTTCTATAACTTATGCTTTACCTTATCTTACTTTTTCTGGATTGAAAATGTAAACAGAACGAAATGGCGTATTCATCGAGGGCCATTATAGAACTCATAGGCCATATACTGTATTGACATCGTCGGCCATGTCTTGCATTGCCTGTCGTGACGAGCTAAAAAGGGCTTTTTTGCTATTGCTGAAAGTCGGCCTCTCATGATCAACTCGAGCTCTCCTGTGAATGCGGTGCTTCACATTCCTCGTTCGGTCAGACGCGGTAGAGATAAATACCGCCTTTTTAAAAAAATCCAGCCGGTCGGCTCTCAATGGCGGAAAAGAGAGCTCGCGCCACTTCACGCCGCGGCTATTCATTAAAGAACGCGCCGATCGCTGCCTGCGGCCTGCGTCCACCTGCGCGTAACGATTAGAGCGCTCTGTCAGGGTTGCCAGATTTAGAATCTGTCAAAAAAACGCACACACGCGGCCAGAAGGAGCACAATCATACGTGGAGCCGACATCAGACCCGGGTTGGGGGTTGTGGTGTTGAGGCTGGGGGGGGGGGGGGGGGGGGTGATCACTACTAGTACTAGTATTTCTAAAAATGAATTACTTGGACTGGACATCACATTCGTGGTGCAGCCGGGGACCACGAACCAGACAAACTGTGCAAATCATTTTGAGAACTGGACGTCTGGCCAACCGCACATTCTGCTGTGGCCCGATCCACACTCAGGCCCCACCGCCTGCACTAGCTTGTTTGGCTGTCATGCTGTTTCGGTGACATCGTTGACACATTAATTGGAAGGGGGTGAAGGGGGGTGGGGGTGGGGGTGGTGGGGAGTGTTTGGCGGGCAGCCAGCCGAGCCATAATGATCCAAGGGCACAGGATACACTTGGCTCTGAATCAACTGCCCTGCTCTGGAGTCATCGGCTGACCTTTGACCTCAAACTCACCGGCAGTGTTTCAGGACGCACAGATGAGGTTTCAGATTTGACCCGCGGATATGCAAAAGCAGTTAGCGACGAGCGCGTTAGCTGTGATGTGATTGAATAGTTCATGGCTTGCTGCATCAGTACCATGCTTGTTCGGTAGCTTTGCACAAAAAAAATATTGAATACATATTTTTTCTCCAGTATATTGGGATTCTAGGTTTCTCATTTTGCTTGTGTGGAAGGCTGTTTGGATAATACTCTCACCATTGAATTACAAATAGCAATGAGTTAAATGTTTATGAAATTGTAAATGGCAATTAGTAATGGGAATTTTCTTGAACGTTTAGAAATGCAGCCTATCCCAGCATGCACTGGTCGAGAGGCAGGAATACACCCTGGATAGGCTGCCAATCTATCGCTGGGCACACACACCATGTGCTCCCCTTGTCCTCAACAATGTATTCTTTAACAGAGTCGCATTAGTCCTTGATAAATAATGGGCAAGCCATGTCTATGTACCACTGTTTGACCTGCAGCCTTCTGGTCAGTATTATAGTACCTTACTGGCATGCTACTGTCTTGTTGAGATCTTGCAACTAACATGTGCACAGATGCCAATTTTGTATTTAATTCAGTCAGAAATCTCCCCCCACTGTGAACATTAAAATACTGAATGCGCCTAATGCCCATATGGAGACCGGTCCCCCGGCCGGTGCAAAGCCCACGCTGTGATTTGTGTCTGCCGGTAGTTCCGTTTCTTTCTCAAAACTTTAACTCTTCGGCCTAACGAGACGTGACAAAGTGGATTCGCTCGTAAAGTTTATCTCTTTCTTTTACTAGCCACCAGAGGACTTCAGGGGAAGGACTGCTTTTCTTTTGTTGTTTCCCCTCACTAACACGATTTATTTTTTTCCGTTTTTTTTTCCGTTTTACCCACTCAGGAGCGAACGGCGATGCCGTTTTTATATACGACGCCGCTCTTCAGCGGCGGCCTCTCCCTCTGACATCACGGGCGTTTCGATCGCTTCTCCTTGCGTCCTGCGGTCGTCACTCCAGGCGATCTCTCCTCCCCGCTCCGGTCTTCCCCCTTTCAGAGCGCTGTCCGCTAACCGCTCGCGTCTCTCGCTGTTTTCTTTCTGAAACGTCTCCTGCGAAGAAGCACAAGCCCCACTCCCCCCCCACCCCCCCCTCCGCGCAGAGCGTCGTATCAAATTCGGGCGGGGGGGGGGGGGGGGGAATTGATGATTGATCGACGAAGGCGCCGCAGTCCCGGATCCTTGGCAATGGTCCAGGCGATTCGGAGGCTCAATTATAGGTTCCAGCAGCTCCACCACTCTCAGCACCCCCCCCCCCCACCCCAGCCCCCCACCCCCGCTTTCCTTCCACACACTTCACGTCTTAATGAACTGACTAGTGTCTTACAAACACAACGATATCGGCTTCTCCTTCCGCCTCGACAATTCAGTCGTTGACCAAGATTCATGCCCAGCATGCTTCTGTGATTATTCCATTAGTTTGTATAATTAACGCAGTTTAACTCCACCACCACAGGTTTGATAATAGACCGGTCCTTTTTCCCAATCGATATTTTGAATGAAGACATGCTGTGGCCCCCCCAATACGGATCAATGTGGCGGAGGGCAGTTAACTTCACCTGCACTCGATGCCCATGTTTGTGTACTTTTTTTTTTTTTTCAGAGAGAAATTTAACAGGATACCTGTTACCTTGTATCCCCTGATTGATTGTTCAGCTTCTTCTTTGAAATGTGGCTTTTAAATGAAATAAATTAAAATAAATAATAACGGGTTGTTCTAAACCTTGGGACGATGGTTCCTCGACCTCACGCTCTGTTCAATGACGCTCATGCTCTGCTCATTGTGTGAGAACTATAAGCAATTACAAGAGCAAGCAAAGCAGATAATAAGTGACATAACTTGTATTTTCCAGTGATTGGCAACATACATTTTATTTATTTTTCTTGACGTTTGCATGTGCGTGTGTGTATGTATGTGTGCACCCGCATGTGTGCATCTGTGTGTGTGTGTGTGTGAAACATGTTTTTTTCAGACCTCCTAGGTCTTGAATAACCACTGATTGCTTTGTAGCTAGGTGTTGTAAAACCCAATAGAATAGCACAGAACACTTGCTGTGCATCAAAATGCCCTGTTCCTCTAAATTTTTCACTGTCTACCTCAGCATCCATTACTTTTTGTCACATAAATTTGAGGAATCGTATTTTATTCAAATTCACTGAAGGATAGAGTCAACATGCAGACATGTAGACACACAAAATGTGGTCTCGGAAAATAACAGTCTGCTATGAATTCTAAGATTTTAGGATTCTGATTCTGCCTCACAAATGTTTATAAGTGTTTGTACTCGACTTCCCAGGGCACACGGGGACAGCTGATTGCACACTACATCTAAAAATCCTGCCGTACTACATTTACAGAATTGCACAATTTTAACATTAAAGTGCCTGCTAGGTACATTTGAACCATTTTAGGTTTTTTTAAAAAAAAGAGAAGAACAAGGGTTCCAATTCCAAGAATTGAAAATTAATTAATGTGTTATTTAGCTGCCATAAAGCATAGATTATTGAGCATATGCTAAATAAATTATCCTTAAATTATTTTTTTGGGAAATAGAAGATGTTGCCCTGCCCAGGTGCAAAAATAATTTTATGATTCAAAAGTGAAAATTCACTTTCAGTGGAAAGGCAACACAGTGGTGTGGAAAGACAACTAATTACAGAGAAACTGGAAATAGCATCTGGCGTTCCCCAAACGAGATTATTGCACCCATTAAGAGCTTAGCATACCCCATAATAGCTTAGCATACCCCATAAGAGCTTAGCATACCCCATAATAGCTTAGCATACCCCATAAGAGCTTATCACACCCCATAAGAGCTGAGCGTACCCAATAAGAGCTTGGCGTACCCCATAAAAGCTTAGCATACCCCCCATAAGAGCTTAGCATACCCCACAATAGCTTAGCATACCCATAAGAGCTTAGCATACCCCATAAGAGCTTAGCATACCCCATAATAGCTTAGCATACCCCACAAGAGCTTAGCATACCCATAAGAGCTTAGCATACCCCATAAGAGCTTAGCATACCCCACAAGAGCTTAGCATACTCATAAGAGCTTAGCATACCCCATAAGAGCTTAGCATATCCCATAAGAGCTTAGCATACCCCATAATAGCTTAGCATACCCCACAAGAGCTTAGCATACCCATAAGAGCTTAGCATACCCCATAATAGCTTAGCATACCCCACAAGAGCTTAGCATACCCATAAGAGCTTAGCATACCCCATAATAGCTTAGCATACCCCACAAGAGCTTAGCATACCCATAAGAGCTTAGCATACCCCATAAGAGCTTAGCATACCCCATAAGAGCTTAGCATACTCCATAATAGCTTAGCATACCCCACAAGAGCTTAGCATACCCATAAGAGCTTAGCATACCCCATAATAGCTTAGCATACCCCACAAGAGCTTAGCATACCCATAAGAGCTTAGCATACCCCATAAGAGCTTAGCATACCCCATAAGAGCTGAGCATACCCCATAATAGCTTAGCATACCTCACAAGAGCTTAGCATACCCCATAAGAGCTTAGCATACCCCATAAGAGCTTGGCGTACCCCACAAACACTAGGATAACGGAGACCTGTTTGAACAGGGCGGGTCAGGACGGTGGCGGACGCGAATATTCGCCAGCGTGGAACCGCGCCAGCGCTCCGCCCGCGTTCCCGTGAAGTTAACCGTCCATAAAACGGCGCTGTTAATCTTCGCCGTCGTCGTGACAGCCCCGTCTTTTTTTCCGGTCCGGCGGCCGCCGTAAGCAAGTTATCGCCGCGCGCGCTAACCGCGTTAACCCGGGGCGTCGAGAACCCCTTCAGCTCTGACACAGCGCCCAACAGCACCGCTCCTGTGAAACGGGGGGCAGAGGACAAGGGAAGACATCTGCAGTATCGTATTCATGAGCGCGCACGGCTGTGGCAAGCAACAGGTGCCTTCGCAGTCACTGCCCGTTTCTATAGCAGGTGCTTCTTACAAGGACTCCCTTACTAGGAATGGCTTGCATAACATTATTTGTATTATCACTATTATTATAATTATTATTATTGACACAATATGGAATGAGGTGATGTCAGGGTACTGTAGGATACAGCACGATTTCCATATGTTTCTCTCAGAAAAATAATGAAAACCTGTCAGGCTTTTAATGGAACGCAGTGGAGACTACTAACCTTAACCCTAAACCTGACCCTACGTCCATGCATATCTCTTACACATTATCAGGTTGCGGTCCTCACCAGCTGTTTATGCTGCATATTTTATTATCTAAATACAATTCTTCCCACAGGCTGATTTAAGCTTGTTTTGCTTTTTTAATGTTTAATTTATTTTTTGTTAAACTATCAAAAATCGTGTTAGATTTGATTCCTCTCCAATCAACCAATCGTGTGACTAGACCATTAGTTGGCCTGTGCAGCCTGACGGTTAGGATTAGGATAGGGTTAGGGTTGCTAATAGCATAGTGGCCGCTGGTCAGTTTTTATACTGTGCTTCTATATACCCACTCCCCCTCTTCTCTCTCTCTCTCTCTCTCTCTCTCTATCTATATTTTTCTTTTTCTCATCCCTTTCCATCACAGGGGGACATGGTTAATGAAGTGAAACCGAAGCACACAATGGACTGACCCCGTGGTGCTGTGGAAGTGATTGGCAGCAGCGAGGAAGAGCAGTGCCATAGGCGGAACCCTGGCCTTGACCCCGGGGTCAACGTCTCATCGCTGGGGAGGAGGCGATCCTGGCCCCCGCATCCAAACAGAGGCCGAAAGAAAGACTGCAGAATTCTGTTTTATTTACATTAAAGAAAAAAATACTTTTTTTCTGCTTCTGCAGTCCACCAACTGAGCTGCGCAGTTACTGCACTGTGACACAAAATGGCTGATCGCTGCCTCCCAATTGGATCAAAACACACTCAACCACCCAAAAAAATGTACACTGTGACAACATGTGACATGGGAGAAGAGTTACGTCTTTTTTGGGGGGGAAAGAAAAAAAGTTCTGAGGAAATCTAGGAAACAGGCTGCAACCATCCTGTCCCAAGAGCCATCTTGTATGTCCTGTGTGCAGATTTCTGTGGCACTGAGACAAAAGCAAGTGCCAAGAAACCACCAAGCCACAACCACCCTATTTTCATTTCATTTGACCTTTGACCCCAACCCAAGAGGGTGTCAGCCAATTTTCTAGCAAAAGGCTGACAGCCTAGTTAATCCACTATACAGGAAACTAGGTTACCCATTTTGGACACAGCCACAGTCTCAGAATCTTAATCTTCTGGGACATTCCATGACATTATCTTTCCTCTTCTTCCTCCCATTACAAATTCAACCAAGGAAACGCAACTGTGCTTCTCAACAAATGAAAATCACATGTAAAATAAAAAAATAAAATAAATAAAATAAATAATAATAAAGTGTTGAAATTTTCATGACATCGTGTCAAAATGCCTTCCAGTGCGTTCCATCTCCATGAGGACAGACGCATGCAGAATTAATTTGCCATGTCGCTGATTTACACAGATGGATATTTGCTGAAGCAATTACGTTTCCTTGCCTCGGAGCGTAAAGGTGATTCCACGTGCGGCGTTCGTAGCTGGAGAGAACCAGATGCGCGCACGCCGTCTTTCCAAAAGTGCTTTACTGCCGCGCCCCGCACTAGCGAGGAGAAAACCTCGAACCGTGAGCCCAAAGCAGGAAGTCAGGCTTCAGAAGGACGATGTTTTTTTTTTACACAGATGGGAGGCAGTGGTTCCTTCAGCGATGACAGCATGTGCGAGGAAATCGTTGAGTTGATCGCACGTGTTACACTAAAACCTGTCACAGAATGTGCGGGGCCTTTTCTTCTGTTACTGCAGCAGACAAACACACACACACACACACACACACAATATTGTCATAATAAAGAACGTTCACAGTTTAATAGTCAGACACTTTTTTTTTTTTTTTTTCCGAGACAAAACGATATAAGGATATGTTCTTCTCTGTCTGATGACAAATTAAAGGATGTGACCTAAAAAAAAAAAAAGCATGCTTCGTCAAAGGGCGGAAAATGACCTTCTGAAATCTTGGAGATGCCCCAAAAATAGACTCCCTGCTGTCTCCCTGGTCTGGGTCTAACACACATATTTCTACACTTCCTGGGACACACAGAAATAGGCTGATGTGATCAAGTGTTGTTCCAGGATTCATGTGTAAGAAGGTGAATGTGTTTCAGAATTCTGCACTTCTCAAATTGCACAAAAAGACCACAGGATTGCAAATGGGATCACACATTTGAGGCATATGCCATCAGTAATAGAAACCAGATATATAACGATATATATTACACAGCTTGGTTGAATGTTCGATTTTGATTGGTCACTTAAGGCATTCTGTGGTAAAATATTTCACTATGATTGCTGCTATGGGTAATGGACCACTTTAACTTAGACCTCTCTTTCATATCACTCCACAAATATAAATGTCACAACTCTTGTTCTGACCACCATCACTTCAAATGAATAAATCTGCCATCACGCAAGCTTGTGTTGTCTTGTAAATCCAGTCGATATTACAGTTAATGCAGTTGCTTTGGGTGGTGCTGAAGAAACAGCATTGTGTTTCATGGTTTGGATAGAATTTCAGAAGCAATATTTTTCGCCGAGGCGCAAACAGTTCAGCGAGACCAGGTGTGCTTCCAGTCAAGGCTGCGGTATACTCCAGTGACCTCATAATTACCTCGTTATAGCGCTGTCCTGTACTACAGATTACAGTAGCGTGCATTAACGCTCTCTGACACGCAGAGGTCAGGGGTCACGCTCCCTACCGAGGACTGCAGTCAGACCAGTAATGATATCTACAGCGCCCCTTCCAGACAGCGGCAGTGACCCGGAGCCGAATGCCGCACAGTCCAGCAGCTTCAGAGTAAATGTTGATTATTTGCCTTTGAGATGTACTGGGTTGGGTTTGCTCATTTTGAGGGTGGGTTCGGTCACTCTAAGAGACAGGAGAAAGTGGGATGAAATGGAGAAATCAGACTGATACGTTATTCTTAATAAGTACTTTTAAAGTGGCAGGTATTCAGGCAGTGAACTGTGATCCAGTCAATAGAACCAGGTCCAAGAGGTGGTCATGTGCAAACATGGCACATGTTGTGTGAATGTAAAGCATGGTCAATGAGCCTGATCCAGAGTTCAACATTTTTTTATGAATTATTTTATCTTCACGAGTGGTTCATAGTCCACTGAGTATTGATTTTTTTCTTCTTTTCAAGTATTATGATAATACGCTAAAATTATTTGCTCTCTATATAACCATATACTTACGAGTAGCCTTTGTAATCTGAGCTGCAGTGTGTCTTTGAAGTCAAATACAAGGATATTCAGTGCGGTCCTAATGCACTATATTAGCATGCCCTTGTTTACAGAATCATCTTTGACTAATAAATCACATGTGAGTCCAAACCTAAATATAAAAGAAATGTGTTCATGGAATTAGAACAAATGATAGGAAAAAAATGTTTAAGAATACAATTTACAAACTAGGACACTGCCTTTGATGTTAATATTTCCATATTTCCATAAATCCAAATTGTATAATTTCAAAGGCCGGGTTTTTTATTTATTTATTTTAAAGCAAAAGAATAAGGATAACCAGCTGATTTGCGAAGTCTCCTGTAACAGACATTTTCAATTTTCCAAACTTTGTGGTTTATTTCAGGTTAAAAGCTAAAAGCCAATGGTGAAAACGGTGTACAATGATGAACAGATGGCTGGTGATTGACAGCATTAATTTTTAACCACTGAAGATTGGATTTGTGTGCTACAGGGATTTCTCAAATGCTACCTCAAAATCCATAGCTGTGCAGCCATAACTGACCGGCAGGTTATTGCCTCCACATGTAATAGCAATTCATGAGGATGCATACTGTATGTAGCGAACGCCGTGGCACAGGAAGCTAATGTCCAATGCATCAAAGTGCATTGGAATTAGGCTGTAATGGAATTAAATTAAATCACAACAGGTCTGAAGGGGAATGAAGTATGGAAGTAGGCATCACACTCACAGCAGACCCACACACACACACACACGCACACGGACAGGCAAACCGACATACGCACACATGAACACACACAGACACACATGCATGTACATGCACACACACAAACACACAGGCAGACACACACACACACACAGTAATGACCCTACCATGTTAGAATAACCAGGGAGGAATAAAATGGCCGAACATGTTGAAGAAAAGGCACTATTCAGTTTCCCTCAAAATGGCACCAAAAACAACCACAGAGTTAATCCTGGCACCGTGTTATTTTAATTACAATAGGGACAAGATCAACAGAGAGGAGCGCAAGATGACAGTTGCAGGTATTGAGGGAAATCAAAACAGCTGACTCACTTGCACTTATGTTTTCAGTTGTATTACAGCACCTGGCCAAAAAACAACAGGACTGCAAGGCAAAGCAATGTCTTCCGCATACTCTCTTCGTTGCTCTTGATTACCATCAAATCCAGAGACATGACTTTGAGTGCACAGGTGCCAGCCAGCCATCTGCAATTAGAGCCCAGAGAGAGAAAGAAAAACAAACAATTATGTTAGAGGGCATAGTGACACACAAGGGGACAGAAGGGGGATGTACTGCAACACACACACACACGCACACACACACATGCGCGCACACACATACTCACACACACGCACATACACTCACACACACTCACACATTCGCACATAAACACTCACGCACACACACACACACACACACAGGCCTGTTTTCCACGTTCCCATTAGCACATCAGTCAATGTGAAAGCGCGAGAGCAGGGAGAGCAGAATGGCGCGCGATTGGACAGCTCCTCGGCTCCAGACCGTGCGGCAGAGAGAGAGAGAGAGAGAGAGAGAGAGAGAGAGCGAGAGCTCTACAAAGGTCTCCGCAGGACCAGTGTGACACTAATTGGACATCACGGTCAGATTAGCTCCACTTCGAACCTCGGGCCGGGAAGGACACCGCCGAGCTGGCCGGAGAAAGGACGTCCCCCGTGGCCTTTGGACGAAGGATCTGTCCATCTGCAAGAGGAGGCTAAAAAGCCACACTTTCATGTACCTGCCAGCTTAAATACAGTGAGATATGATTACATTTTTACACAAAAAAGGCCATGTAGAAATGGCGCTCGTAAAACAGCAGGCTCAAATCTTTTGTGCAAGAGGTTTTTTATCTCACTCCCCCTCACTCAGACAAAACCTTTGAAAAAGTCTGTTTGCTCAGTTTGGATTATTCTAAGATGCCTATTTCATATGTATTGATTGTGCGCACACACAAACACACACACACACACACACGCTATCTGCCCTACACTGCGATATTGATATAAACTGGTATCAGTAACACCAATAACCCCCCCCCCCCCCCGCAGATCTTTTTCTGAACAGGGAGCAAGCTAACAGACAAAAACCAAACATCGATCGCTCCTGTTTCTCCCGTTCCCGGGCTCCTCGCTGCTCTAATGGAACCCGTAACGAGTGATCTCAGCGGCGGAAGGAGGACTCTGATGCTAGCGCTAACGACGTGACGCACGGCAGATCCCGTACAGATGAAGGCAACCGTGGAAACGGCCTCGTTCGCACCCCGGGGTCAGCACCACCTTGACTTGCTCTCAATCAATAGACAACCACTCGTGCGGTAACAGGTAGGATGCGATTTCCCCCCCCACCCTCCCTTGCTAACTTAAGCTTTTTAGCTAGCTTAACCTTCGTCAACATTGTTTCAAACTCAACGTAGTGTTTGCGTCAAACTGCTTGTGTCGAACTAGACTTCTGATATTTCACAACCGGCGCTATTTTGAGATCAATGGGCTATTTCGGTCATTTTGGCCAGGAGGAGAAACGGATCATGCTGTGAGGTTTGGCTCGGCAGATCCCCCTGGAGGAATCACGCGTGGTTTGACAGCTTGATCAAGGCATCCTTGGAGCGTCTTCATAACTTCATCCTAGAGGCGGATCACCAAAGAAACAGTTGGATTGAAGCGTGGCCCTGCTTCGTTAATCGCTTTATGATTATTTCCATTATCAATTCGCTTGGCAGGGAAACTCACCTGAGGCTACCTGCATGGCTTATTTTTCCACGTTTTGTTTTTTTTTTTCCACAACGTTTCTAATGCAGGTGGAGTTCGGAGACGCACATATGTCCCCTACATGCCGTGGTTTTTCCACAGAGTCGTTTCCACAGAAATCCCACTGTGAGGAAAGGGAACTGGACATCATACAGATTCGTAATGCCACAGAAGCACTGAATAGCACACCAGCCCTATGATACGAACATACATGGACAATATGGCAATGTTGTTTATGCAATTACGAGGTCAGTCCATTTAAAATATGTTCTTACCTGCCAATTGCAGTGTATAGAACTGCGGCAGCCACAATTAAGTCATGGGGTTGGTTAAGATAATTCATTACTGTACGACTCACCTACGCGCTGTGTAAATTTGCACAGTATGAATGTTCTATTATGGATATTGTTCCTATTTTTTTTCCGCACAGCAGATATATGTTCTATTCCTGCATGAGGTAGCTACACACTGTTCAAATAGAGTCCGATGCCCATGGAGTTGCATTAGTAAGGGGCTTGCCAGTTCTGTCTAAACATTACCTTAGCCAGCGAGTGCCAGCATGTGTTTTCAACCTGCTGGTTGACAAGTATCACACATTTCTAGCTAATGTTTCTAATTTCAGTTTAATTTCTCTTTCTTTCTTTCTCTTTTTGACATAAAAATCATGTGATAATCTGGGTTTTAAACCAATGATCATCCCTTCACCCATGTGCACACATTCTGACCTCTGCATAAGGAGGAATGTGATAGTTTCCTCCATTTTGAAACAGTCTGCCTCTCGGACGGAATCATCCCATTGGTCAATACGCCGGTACTTCATGATGCATTCCCCTCAAAGAAAGAGAAGTTTCTGCTCTCTTGACTGATGGTGATTGCGGAATGTTGTTGCTTCAATGAAAAGGTCCAAATAGAAAACGAGAGGTAAAAATGCATCTGTTTGATGTGTCTGTCACGACGGTGAGTAGGCACCGTTAGTCATGTCACGATAATGAGGGAGTGCTGTCCCGCTTTCAGCCATCGAAGTACATGGAACTCAAAGAACTAACGGCAAAGTATGATATCTGAACATCAGAAGAACAATGTACTCACGCACACGCACACACACGTACTGTACATGCTCACACACACGCACACACACGTACTGTACACGCTCACACAAATACGCACACGCGTACTGTACATGCTCACACACACACACACACGCGTACTGTACATGCTCACACGCACACACATACGCGCACACACACACGCGTACATGCTCACACACACACACACACACGTACATGCTCACACGCACACACACACACGTACATGCTCACACGCACATGCACGCACACACACGTACATGCTCGCACGCACACAAACACACTTTTTTTTCTAAATTTGTGTGAATGAGCTGAGGTGACACTGCATCCCGTTGGATCAGCGGAGAGAGACGGGCTCACGAGCGCGGCGTAGATAAACTAGACGAGCCCGGGGAGGGGTGAGGGCTCAAGCACGAAAAACAGGCGTCTCCCAAACCGGAACCAACGTCCACAAAAGCAGCCCGAGAAACGAGATCGGTAAACAAATCGAATGAATTAATTGATTCGATCGTTGTGAGAGCCATAAAGCCGCTCACTGTGAAAACAGATGGCAACAATGTTGCTATTCAGGGTTATTTTTTATTTATTTATTTATTTATTTATTTTAGTTTGGTGATGTTTAGCATAGCTTGTTATGCGTTTGCACTTCAACGCTGTCGTGCTCGGTGGGCTGGAAACGCCGTTGGCCACGTGGTCCGGCACACCGTTCCTCACATTCATCGGGTGAGGGCATCGTTCTCCTGCGCTGGTAAGCCTCTGTGGATAACAGCCTTTGTTAAACGAAGGGAAAGCAACATTAGCGCGAGACGCTCGCGAAGCGAGATGAAATTGACTCACGAGTCGAGACTCCCGCGAAGTCGCGCTCTCCCGTCTCGAACCCTCTGGGGAGGAACCGAGTCGGCTCCCTTTTGTTCACGTCAAATTGTCAGACGTGGGCTAAGAGACGGAGGCACTTTGCCGGAGAATCGGAACGACGCGGAGAACAACGGGAAAGCCGCGAAAGTGACACAGTCACTTAATGTCATTCACGATCTTCAGAAATCTATACCTTTCCTAAATAACGTGTGCATCTGCCAATTTAAATAAAGAAATGGGTTTTGGTTCGTGACTTTCCGTCAATCAAAACTTGCTTTCCGTTATTCGAAACTTGCAGGTGTATCAGAAAAATCTTCACTTTATGTAACAGGAAAAAAATGAAGGAAAAAAATTGGATTTATAAAAAAAACAACTGTTCAGAAATCTATCAATCTATCAAGGAAATGCTACACCTCACTTGCTGTTCTCATATTCTTCTAATGCTAAACTCTAGAGTCAATCGAAATTTGTCCCTGCCGGCTCACAATTATCTTGTTTTTTTTTTTTTTTTCCTGATAATTTGGTGAGGTGAATCATTATTGACATTTATGGGTTTTCTCATACTTCTGAAGCTGACTCAGACCAATGACTCAGCATTTGTTGCGCACAATGTGAACATGCCAATCAAACTCAGACCCCTTTGAAACCGACCGAACACAGACCACCTCAGTAGGCGGTCTCAGCACGATCCATTTGTGGTTCTTTTCAAAGTCCAGTTAATTTGCGCATTGTGAACACAAAGAGGCCCCAGTCCGATTTGCATTTTTTTTCTGTACACTTTAATACCTTGGGGGCCTTGTATGCTGCTGTAATTACTTCTGAGTGTACCTAGCTAAAAAAAAAAGAAATAGCAGAATGGCTGCTGGTGGTGTCCAGGGGATTGTGTGGTCAGGATAGACCTGTGATCTTTGTGTGTGCCAGCCTCCTCAAAACGAAGCACAAACAAATTATAAACAAATCTGTGGTGGCCATTTTGAAGAAAATTACCCGCAATCGGGGGTTTACATAAATGGTACACACTTACGCATTAACGGCAAAAAGAATAAAATGCATGGCGATTTTAAGCCATCAGACTGCCGCCATATTCCAATAGGACATAAAATTGCTGTGCATTTATTTATTTTTTTACCTTTTTCTTGTCATCAATGCATACTTGCATACCACTTATGTCAACCCGTGCCCATAACGTTACAGGGGTGGAGGCTGAGTTCTTAAGGAGCTGTGGTCTGCTTGAGTGGGCATTAGCTGCTGCTTCACTTTTTAATTAATTTTAAAGGAACTGAATTAGGTTGATTTGAAATAACGATATGTTACATCACCCTAAAAGAAAAGAAAACTTTCCTTCCAAAAGAAAAAATAAAATGAAATAAAATAAACAATATCTTACATTTGAGTCAACTGTGGACAAATGTTGAGTGATTCCAAGTTTATGTCATTCATCCAAGGAAGTCTGCAGCCCTGTGTTGTCTGAGTTGCTAATCACTGAACCATCAGCGCTGCAGATGCCTACTTCAAGTTCCTTTCACCAGTCATGAGGACAAGAGGATTGTTGCAAATAATAGCTTTTTTTTTTCTTCAAAAAGGGGAAAAGTAGAGAGAAAGCATTAGAGTAGAAAGTAACTCTGATTGAATTCTAAGAAAACAAGCTTAGCAATGACAGGTCTGGTATCGCTGAGTGGAAAGTTAATCTGATATTTTGCTTGGGGAATGTCATCATGTGTCTGAATGACCATGTCCAAGTGCACCATGGGAACTCAGAGCCTGAAATAGGCCTGGCCAACGCCATTGATTGGTTCCAGATTGGATTAGACCAACTCTGCTTTGCTCCACCTGTAAAACAATAGCACCCTGAAATGCTCTGCTACATCGCAGATTTTACCAAAAAAATGATTCACCAATTAGATTAACTTCCAGAATGTTCTAATTCAGAACATCCTTTATTCAGAAGACGTATTGCTTGTACTTATTTTTTATTTTTATTTCACATTTGACAACTTTTGAAACTGCATGTCCCCACAAAAGAGGCACACCTAGCTTGTATTCAATGTAAAATATAGATTATAGGCAGTATTGATTGAAATTGATTGACTAATCAGTTAGTTAGCTAATATGGGAGCATGCTGGCCGTATACATCGTGATCAGTCTGATGGTGAGCAGAGCCAGAGAGGAACTGAACCTGACTACCCTGGGTCTGAGGCCAGACACATGTTCAATTTGCTCTCCTCCTTCTGTGAGCCAATGACAAGCCTCCCCCAACACACAAATACACACACACACACACACACACACACACTCTGTCTCTCTTACACACACACACACACACATCATCTGTGCAGTCACATGCTGTTCAAGCGGAAAATAGTAAAGAGGGGTTCATCGGGTTCGTCCATCTGCTCATTGCGATTGTGCGTACCCTCACTATTGAAGTTAACGATTTGTGGAACAACAGGAGAAGTTCAAGGAACGCAAAGGCTGCTGCCTCTACTGACCCAACCAATAGGAAACATACAGATTTTTATTTTTTCTTTCTGAATCATTTTGAGGATCCTGCCCCCCCCCCCCCATGTGTAACAGGTGTAAACTCTGTTATAGAAATACTCCACACGACCAGCTCGTTTTCCTGTTTCATTTCAGTTCATGTTTTACACTGCATTTTGGCTGAGAACCGTCACACAGCTGAGGTAAGTTTTAGATCTGAAATTTAGTTTTTTTTTTCCATCATTGTGTGATGATTGCAGCTGAAAATAGCTGAAAATCATGTGTCCTGCTAACTTAGAGATTAAGATTGAGCTTTGAACAAAAATACACATCAGATAAACATCATAATTGTTGTCAACACAGTTTGTACCACCAATTAAACCATTTCAGTAATCAGTGAAACAAGCATTTATATTTAGCATTTTTAAAATAGTTCAATTTATGTAATTACAGGTGAGACATTCCACTGAATACCACATGATTTCCAACTAGAATGACGTGCATCATGTATTTAAATAATGATAACACCAAACAACAAAGCAATTCATTTTACTGGGAATAATTTCAAAGGGTTCACGTGGATGGAAATGAGGATTATTATTGGAAATATATGAATATGAGGTTTTTGTATCATAAAAGAGAGTTTAGGCATTTTTTATACACTGGGTAGCATAAATGAGGGGAAACACCAAGAGGTTGCAGGTTTTATTCCCAGCCACTGGCACTGTACCCCACAGTTGCTTCACTGTATATCTAACTGTATAGATGGATACTATGCAGGCCATGAACAACAGCAATGGGAACAAGTTGTCCGGAGCTAAAATATACCTAAAATATACCTACCTCTGTATACTTTTGTACTGCATATGTTTGTCTCCTGAAGGGCTGACTGTACTCTCAACCCTGGATGGAGGTTATGAAAATCAGCGAAGCGCAAGTCGACCGGCGTCCGTGAGGATGAGTGGTGTTCGTATCCGTCCTGCGACTCAAAGCCCTGGGCCTGGGCCTTCTCCTTCAAAACTCTTGACCATAATTATGAGACGTAAAAAAATTTTTTTTTAAAAAGATGATGTTTGTTGCTCTTAATTGGATACTTGTAATATCCATTGAAGGGTGAGGCTTTCTGGCAATGTCCTGGTAATTCCCCGAGAGGGGTTGTGCAAGCGCTGCCCGTCACCGTTGGCCTTGTTCCATTGGTGGTCAGTAACGTTGGTGGAGCTTCTCCCTGTTTTCTCTGTGAGGCATTGTGACATCCCAGCTGTCTTCATCACTGTTTTATTGTCCCTCAGCAGAATGAAAGAGAGAGAGAGAGAGAGAGAGAGAGAGAGAGAGAGTTTGGTGATGGATGCGGGCTCTCACACTGGCTCCGTCACTTCCACAGGCAATTATATTGGCCGTCATTTTAATCGCCATGTCCCTCGTCCCCCATCCTTGTTTGATTCCATTTCTCTGATGCTCAAAGTCAGATACAGTATCCGCTGTGATGAAGATAAATTAAGTAATTTGCATTTCAAGTGAAGTGTTTGCTTCACGCAGACAAGCCGTGCCAAAACAGACAGCGAAGATGTATGGGGCTAAACAATGTCTAATTACGTTTCCTTTAGTGGGTGAATCCTAGTGCATAAACCTCATGAACTCTGGCTTTGCTACATTGCTGAACTGAGGTGTGTGCACCAGAGGAAAGCACCACTTCCATTACAAAATACCACTGCTTGTATTGCTCCCTATCTCAAGATCATAGATGGTCTCCGTGGTGTGTAAAAATGTGGGAGGTGAACCTGTTAGCTTGTAGCGCTTCTCATTTATCAAAATAATTAATTACCGCAAAGATTAAGACACAGCTCTGATAATCGCTCTGTTTTCCCTGTATTCCCCAAGACTGCATAGGCTGACCTGCTTTTCTTAACCATTTGAAGAGCAGGTTTTTTCTGGAATGCTCTTTCAACATTCTAAGTCAGTGTTCTAGAACTCCATTGATTTCAGTTAACAGTAGCGATTGTCTACATCAGCTGTAGAATGTTCAGTTCAGGACATTGTAATGACATATTTGTGACCTCACACCTGTAAGGGTGAGTGAACAAACTCAAAGCTCGCAGTGCTGCCACAGGTGTTCTCGGGCTGTGATGTAGCCTCAGGCTTGAAATGGTGTTTGGCCTAATTACAGAGAAAGCTCCTTATGAAGTAGCACACCCGGCGAGGATCAGGGAGTGATTTATTGTTGACCGATATGAGCTGTAATCTATTTATTTGCGGGATGTGGTAAAGATGGAGAATGGAAAGTATCGGTGTGCATTGTGCTTCATTTGCCACAGTCACTTCTTCACTTTCTGAGCCATCCAGTGTGTGTGTGTGCGCGTTCATGCTTGTGTGCGTGTGTGTGTGTGTGTGTGTGTGTGTGTGTGTGCAAGTATGTGAGCATTTCCGTTGGTCATATGTTGTACATGTGTGTATCTGTGTGTGTCTGTGAGTGTTACAGCGTGTGTGTGTGTGTGTGTGTGTGTACTGGTGCACACATAAGTATGTATGTCTGTGTAAGGCCAGGTATGGAGCGTTCACATAGTGAAGCGAGCCAGTTCGGGATGCTTCATATACTCCGTGCCTGACCACGACTTCTGTAACAGCCGTAATAAACAAGCATGAGCGTCGAAAGTAAACGGGGGCTCTGGACCTCATCCGCTACGCGAACGCTCGTAATTTTCGGCCTGAGGTGGTCCTGCAAATAACCCCCCCACCCCCCCACCCCCCCCACGCCCATTCAGAACCACACACAGACGGCAGGGCTCAGCACCGGGGCTAATGTGCAGCCGCGCGGAAGGTAATCAGTCCGAGTATCGGAAAAAGTGTCTGGAAACCGTTAGCGTGCCCGGTCACTGTATCCTCATTACGGCTGACACTACCGGGCCCGGGGAGGCGTTAGCCAATGGCGCGGGAGTAGAACGCTGCGGCCGTAATGGTTACCGTAACAACACCGAGCCCGACGTCCCTCCCGAAGGTTAGCGGCCCGGGTGGAAAGATCAGCGAACCCTCGCTCATCTCAGGAAACAGCTGGGCCGGGAGGCTGGGCGTGGGGGCGCAGGGGTGCTTTTGGGAGGAAACTAGCTGAGACAGTACACGCCGCGTAATTAGAAAACTTTCTGTTAGGAGCCGCTCCTCTTTGATTTCATGGATGATTGATTTTTGTTTTATTTTTTACCTCGTCTGTTCCTGGGGAGAAGTTAAAGCAATGCGTTCATCCAGGCGGAAAGGTTCCTCTTGTTTGACCAAAAAAAAAAAAAAGTTTTGTTGCTGGGCGCAAATAGAATTGGTTCTGGACTGGTATCTCTCTCTCTCTCTCTCTCTCTCTCTCTCTCTATCTCTCTCTCTCTCTTTCTGTGTATCTCTCCCTCTTTCTTATCTCAAATTAATTCACTGATACTAATTACTTTTTATTTGAGCTCTGATAAATGTATTTCTTTTTAAAATGTTTGTGTCTGTGAGTGAGTGAGAGAGAGAGGGATAGAGAGAGAGAGGGAGAGAGACTCAGTAATGCTTTTACTTATTAAGATTTATTATCTAATGAACCACAGTGAAGATTATTATTTTTCAGCCTGTGCTATCTCCAGTCTGTCTCATCAGTAATACTAGCAGGGAGGGAAGACCATTCAGACTGCTGAAGTGCTGAAGAGTCAGGCCGTATGATGTCAGCTGATACTACAGCTTCTAAAGGGCTTGACATGTCAAGCCTACTCTGCTGCTGATTTGTCTAGTTATCGGTATTTCTTTAAAAAAAACATTCACAGCTACTCAAGAGTTTTGGATTTATACAGCTACAATTTGTTTAAATATGACAAGCACACACTCACACACAAACACATACATGCATGCACACATGCACACACACACACGTACACACAAATACATAGACACATGCATGCATGCACGCACAAACAAACACATACACACACATGCACGCGTGCACACACTCACACACGTACACACACACCATAAATTAACTCGGTAAGCAAGTCCAATCATAACCCAGTGTGCAATTTCAAGCACACAGCTGTGGCCATTAGATTCATTAGGTACAATAAACTCAGCTCAGGGTTACATTTAAACTTATCAATACAGGGGACAGAAACAATGATTTTTAATGAGAGAACACTTGGAGCAACAATCAAGACTATAGATTACAGAGAAGGGAAGTACCAAAAGGATGTGTACTGCTGCAAGTTACAGATTAAGCTCTCATTGACTGAGCTTCCCCAGTCAATACACCACAACAAACCATCTTTTATAATTTTTGTGCCATTGTGTGTTCGCGCGTGTGTGTGTGTGTAAGTCTGTGCAGGTTTTGTCCAAGTGATTATGTTTTTTTTTCTGAATGTGTATTCATGTATGAGTGTGTGGACAGGTTGGAGTATGGGTGTGTGTGTGTGTGTGTGTGTGTGTGTATGTGTGCTTGTGTCTGTGTCTTGGTCATGTACAGTCCTACCATTAAGCTGTATTTCTGCATGCTGGCCTACAAGTTTTCCCTGTTTATTTCTTGTTTTTATACAAGTAAATATTGCGTAAATAAATGTAAAAAGCATGTAAATCTAAAGCCAGGATTTTTCATATCTCAAAACACATCTATTTTTCAGTGAGACTCTACCCTAATGACCACTTAATTCACCTAAGCCAGGATGTGCACTGGAAAAAAAAAATGTTTTAATTGAGTTAAATGTATCTTAAGCCACGATTGGGTTTACCGTCTAAGGTTTTCTTGTCACTTTCAAGTTCTGTTCCAGAGCGCAAGGACATTTGCAGACAAACTAGAACCACCTAGACAGCTGGGCGCGTTCTAACGTTTCCCCACATTTTATCACAGCTGGGACTGCACACGATGCGAGGTCTGGTGTAATGGCTCTTCACGTGCCCGAGATTTCTATAATCTCTGCCTAGCGAACGTCGCTGTATCCTCCGTTCAGCTAAATGGAAAAACAGGGACTTTAAATGTATAGACCGTGGCATTAGTGACTTGGTACGCTAATGCTAAGCGGTCATTAGAAGGTCATGCATTGTAAAATATGATGCTATAAATATTTTTAACAGTTTTACTCCGTGTAAAGTGCTTGTATGATAATGTGCATGTTCTCAGGAACATGCTCAAGGCTCACAGGTATATATCATTTTGACTGAGAATTTACAGTGAAGTGATTTCACCAAGTAATTGGTTTCCAGTGTCTAATTAGCTTATCATACAAAATACAACGAAAATATAACGATTGACTATAAATTAGTCATAATAGCCTATATTTCTATCCCTCACCCCTTCCTTAACCACTTCATAAGTCCCTGGGTGTATGTGTGTGTTTGTAGTTGAGTCTCTGTGTGTGTGTGTGTGTGTGTGTTTGTGCCTGTAGCAGCATATGTGTGTTTGCATCTGAGTGTGTGTGTGTGTGGATGTTACCCCACATCTTAAATTTCAGCCAGTCAGACATGGGTGTCCTGACACCTATTTTGTGCTTTCTCTTAATGTGGACTTCACTGGGCTAACGTGGGGACACAAACAGGGCCCTGCAAAAGCAGTGGCTTTCTCATTTTCACCAGGTTGTCCGGCCAGGTTCCCGGGGTGGAAACGGGGCAGTCATTCCCCACGTTTGGGATGAGCTAGCATAGGCCGTGAGGATGTTCCCTGACGCTTATCAGTCCTGTTTAAGGAGATTCGACTAATGTTAAGTAACAGTATGAATTGTGAGGGAGAGAGTGAACGCTGATCCATTCGATGTGAGGAGCTGTTGTCCCAGGCATGATACATCAAACCCTGAGATGCTGACAGAGTTTTGCTAGTACTGGATTACATGCAAATGGTCCTTGCCCCCCCCCCCCCCCCCCCCCATAAATGAGGCAGAGTGCCGTGTTGCTGCTGTTAGATTGACTGTGAGATAGGACTCAACAGGGCAAATTCTGGCTGCTGCATTCTTGGCACTACAAGGCAGAAGATAACATCTGAAGAAGATGTGCAGAATAATGTCCTTCTGGATTCTGGAATCTGTGCCCATAAATACGGACGCAGCTGAATTCTTCTCAAATAATTTATTAATTTTTATTTATTAATTTTTTTTTGTCATTGAGTCATTCGGTTATTGTTGCCTGCCATCTGGTAAAATCACAGAGTTCTCATTTGGATATCAGGTCTGCCTATTAGGTTGGCCAAGTGATCTGATATTTGTCAGTTTTTTTTCTTTTGTTGAGATACACTATATTGTCTCCACTGATTTAGAATTCCCAGTCATGCAGACTGTCACTTATCCCTTCAGTGTGAAGGCGCCTGTCCACAGACAGCTCTGAGCTATGGGCTCTGTGCTCTGGGCAATCACTGCACCTCTGCTGCCGTTGCAGCTGGGAGCTCTCCATTTCACCAGTTATCAAATCTTTACATTAATAGTGTTAGTAATAATACTAATCATGTATCTTAAAAAATATAACTTTTACTGTTGCTACTACTACTGCTACAACTACTGCTACTACTACAATTGCTGCTACTACTACGGCTCCTACAACTCATAATAATAATCATTAAAATCTTTTTTTAAATATTAAAAAATAAAAAAATAAATAATAATAATAATAATCATAATAATCGCTTGCCCTGTCCTTTTGATTTTCATTTCATGATGCATTATAGGGAAGGAGGAAACTGAACCATCATAAATGTGTGGTTGTGCATCACTCAGGTGGGTACTACATATTGATTACGAATGGGATCAGTCCCCACCTTCACTATAAAGCATTTTAGGGTGATGTGGGGTCGCCTGGTCACATTTTGTAAAACACAGTGATGTGTTCGCTGGCTATCTAGGCTTGCTTCCATACATTACCAACTGCGAGTGCAAAACCTAGTGCCGTTTCCAGAGGCTAATGGTAGAAGCAGTTAACTTTATTTTGACACAAACAGCTGCACACAATTGGTATCTATTGCTCACATAATTGCAAGTATGTCTGACCTATGAGCAAACCTTATTGGGTTTTCTGGCTGCCACTCCAGAAATACTGTATCTTTGATTAGCATCCGCTTGCTCTGCAGCGATGGTGGGTGGTAGACGTGACACATTTCCCTCTTGGTTTCCGGCAGTTTCTTGCCTCAGAAACCCAGACAAGTTGAGCTTACAAGTTTGCGCTCTCCTTTGAGGGATACCGATCCCCATTTGAACTTCCTACATTTTCAAAACAAGAAAAAAAAAAAAAAAAATGTTGAGGGGAACATGCCGGGCTAGATAACTCGCTAATTCTTCAGCCCTGCCAAGTTTTGAACATGACAGCTCTTCGAAGGGAGCGTGGGTTCAAAATATGGATGATTTCAGTCACTTGAGCAAGCTCAGTAGTTTTCATGGAATCAACTACACTCTGAACATCTTACATGTGAAGTGGAATTTCTTGGCACCTCATGTATTAGTATGTAGCAGGATGTCTTCTTTCAGCTACTTCTTTCAACCTGACTAAACAGGTTGGCTTTTCATTGCACTGCAAAGAACAGCTAGTCATGCCCCCAAATGATAGCAGAGCCTAAATTAAGCTTTACCTGGGTACTTTATCTGAGAGTATGAGTGAGACAATAGAAATGTATCTCTATGTAGCACTTTTCATTTAAACCATTGAGGGGTGTTTTTTTGGAATGTTTTTAATTCTTTCTTTTTTCTTTTCTTTTTTTTTCAAAACTCCAAGTCAGTGTTCTGGAACTCCATTGCTTTCATTTACCAGCAGTGATTGCTATATTGGCATTAGAATGTTTAATTAATTAAACATTCTAATCACACATGTGCGATCTCATACCTCAATGGGTAAAAGACAGGAATGTCTGAGAGGTTTGTAAAATAAAAGCAAATAACAGAAAAGCACTGTAAAAGAACTACCGAACATCGTGAAGTTACGATGAAGTAACTGTGAAATTATTCAAAGCAGGACTGCATTAAAGCCAAATCAGTTCTGATGGATTAAGAGAGTGGATTCGGGGGCAGGACCATGGTGTGAGGAAAGCGGAACGCACCAACCCCTCGTTTCTTTAGTCCACACTGCACAAAGACGTGGGGTGATAGAGTATCAGAGAAGAGCACTGTACTTTTGTGTTGGCTAAAGTTATTATTTTTATTCATGTATGTATCTTATATAACCCTCATTTAACTAGGTAGGTCAACTGAGAGCTCCGTTTTGTTTTGCAGGACCTACTTGGGGAGTCAAAGTATGCAGGGAATCGCAGGGACTGTGCAGCCGAATGTGGAGAGACAGTTTTTTTTGGGGGGGGGGGGGGGGGGGGGGGGGGGGGGGGGGGGGGGGATTTGGCCACTGGCCAACTCCCATTATCCTTAAAGAAGTGCCACAGAATCTTTAGTGACTACAGTGGCACAAGACCGTACACTGGCCAAATCAATGTGAATTGTAATATTAATATTCTGCGTAAATGAAGTAAAGTGGCATGGCTATATAGGGCATAGTTATTATTATTATTATTATTATTATTATTATTATAATAAATTTCTCTGTCCCGGGCACAGAGAGGAGTTCGGCACCGAAGGGGACAAGATAGCCTTGGACGAGAGACGAGGGTGTCCCACTTAAGCAAGGGCAGGGCTGATTCTCATCTTTAAAAAAAAAAAAAAAACAAAAAAAAAAAACAGGAGCGGCGTTTATTTAATCAATACCCGGCACAAAGGAGCAGTGATGAACGCATCAGAGACTGAGAGACGGCGCGTTTTTCGCGGCTTTGTGATGTGTAATCTGGGCGGCAGGCCTCCTGGAGTCCTCATTCGTCTGCTTGTTTACTGAATTGTTTGACGCGCTAATGCGAGCGGGTGATTGCGAGGCTAAGCCCAACTTTTCCTTCGGCTCAGGCCTGAAGAGCTCCTTTATGTCCTCGCGTGGGATCCACATCGTTATTTAGAATAACCTTCGTTTATTCAGAAAGATAAAACAAAAACAAATATATTGGCTTTGCACTAGTGCTGTATATTTTCAGCTGTTGTATAAATTATGAGATGCATGTGCATGCAAGCATCCACACATACACATACACACACTTCATACATATACACACACACACGCACACACACAGCAAACACAACAGTGCATGTGTCAGCCTGGTTATGGCACTGTTGTTCATAGGCAGAGGGTACTGGACTGCATTTCGATGCCAGTCAGAATGCCATTTTTCACTTTATGAGATGCGAACATTACGATCCGAAAACGCGAAACCGGTTATGCCAACCGCGGGCCGACAGCAACCCACACGGCTAAAATAAGAAAGGGCCTGTGCTTCTCCTCTCTCCTCCATAAACTAGTTTTGCATTAAACCAGCGCCGGGAAAGCAGAATGTGCCGGAAGACTTGGCCCAGAAGAGACATAAACCCCAGAGACCACTTGGTAAAATCAGCCTTGCCGCATTCACCCAGATAGATCACATTAACATTCGTTCCAGCTGGAAATCACAAGTGTGGAGCACGCTCCCAATTTAATAGTTCTGTGAAATGTCTTCTTTTTTTTTTTAAACTCCCACATTCGGGTCAGAAAAGCCCTATCAAAGGAATAATTTCATGAACAACAGAGGGTATAATATCTTATTGCGGGCCCTCTGGGGAAGGCAAACAGTACGTGGGTCAGACTAAAATAGTACAACCAGAATGGAAAGATGAGCATCGTACCTGACTTGTAAAAAAAAAACATGAATTACCCAGTAGCTGCTCCTTTTATTTATTAAATGCAACTATTCGATATCATCTCAGGCCATTCAGGGAGAGTCATATTGCTCCTGAAAAGCAATTTGGTTATGTTTTACACCCTGTTTCATATTTGCATAGACAAGTCTTTGCCTTTACATTTCAAAACCTTTATATTTTCCCTTTCTACCACTTAACAGTTTTACAAGTTACACTGTATTTTTAGTATGTTATCAATTATACCTGTACCATTCCTGAAATCCATATTATGAATATTATATGAATGCATAATATTTCATATTAGATCATGTAACTTTCCATAGCAGGCTAGGGTAAATTAAAATTATGATGATGATAACGATGGTGGTGGTGGTGGTAGTGGTTGTTGTTGTTGTTACATATTTTCTTCTTCTTCTTCTTCTTCTTCTTCTTCTTCTTCTTCTTCTTCTTATTATTATTATTGTTGTTGCTGGTCTGATGAGAGCTCAGTTACAGTCTTAGCTCACTTATGCTGAGAAACCAGGCTAAAGAGTGTAAATGTCACGTTCCAAAAGCGGTCATGTGCCCTCAGCCGGGCAGCTGCTGCCCAACTCTGAGCCTCCAACGGTAATTAGTTTCACAGAGAGAGAGGGGGGGGGAGAGAGAGAGAGAGAGAGGGAGAGAGAGAGAGAAAGAGAGAGAGAGACACAGAGAGAGAGGAGATTTATTTCCTCCGCTTTAGCTGATTCCACTGCCGTGCACTTCCAACAGATATGGATGGTCCTCATTCGGCTAATTACTCCAGAGCAAACATAGTATACCCAACCAACCCCCCCCCCCCCCCCCCCCCCCCCCCCCCCCCCCCCCCCCCCCCCCCCCCCCGCCACCATCCCATTAATGAATGTTACACCTGTAAGGAACACGAATCCCCTGCTTTACCATCGCCCCGCCCGTCTGTCGCCCCCTCACGAGGGCCAGAGTGTCTGGATGCGTGTCAGCGATTAGCTTAATCCACACAGACTCGATGCGTATGCTTAAGACCAATTCATCAAAGCGTGTAGAGGCTGCGTGGCTCTGTGAAGCCCATAGCTAGGCTGGAAATATGATTTTATTTAAAATGCGATGTTTTGACTGGCCGTCTTGCTGATCCACATGTCAGTAACCACTGAAAAATGTCTGAACATTGTGTGATTTTAGCTTTATGAATGTTTAATGACATCTGGGAATCAATGAGATTATTATTATTATTATTATTATTATTATTATTATTATTATTATTATTATTATTATTATTATTATTAAATTGCTGGTGGATAATAAATCTTTTTTCCTTATTCATTAAATGCGAATAAGTCAAAATCTCCATTTATGATTCAATGTGACTGCAATCACGAGGCTAATAATTAAGCCAATGACTGGAGCGATGTTTCTTGATGACACCAAATTAAAATTCTAAGAGTATGCCTGCCACAGCATTGTAATGTTTTATGTTTAATTACAGCAAACAAGAACATATTTAATTCCCTCGCTGGCTGCCAACATAATCACATTAGATAAACTTTATTCTTCATGCTTTCTGTTTATTAGCACTGATTATTTATTCATTTATTTATTCATTTATTAAAATTTTATTTTCACGGTTTCGTTGTCTGTGCATGGTGGTCAAGCTTCGCACGGGATGCTAGCCTGCCTGGCTTGTGGCTGTTAAAGAGAAGGAAATAGCAAAACTGTTAACACCAAATCAACTCTGACAGAGTTAATCATACAGTGACAGGGCGCATTTTCCGTCCCTTGTGGCCTCATATGAACACTTTCTGTGCTGAAATAACACTGAACACTGTGCCGTGTTAAAAAAAAAAAAAGGTGTGGAGGAGCACAGCTTGTCTGGAGGAAAACAAGGCAACATAAGGTGGCGATTTAGAAAAAAAAAAAAAAAAAAAGCAGTTTATTTCTAAAACAGCGTCAGGTGTGCGTCAGCGTGCCAGACTTCACGGTTCAGGTGGTTTTTGCCGTCCCGCCCGCCGGTCAGACGTCCCGGCGCCAGGTGACTCACTCTGGGGCGTCGGCGGCGCTCGGCGAGGCGGAAACTGGCGTTTTGGTCACACGCCCGGCCTGCGGGGCGGGGGGGGGGGTTGGGGGGAGGGGGGGGAGGAGCCAGGTCCCTGCTGTCGCTCCTCTCACCTGCTCACCTGGGGTGTGGGGGGGGGGGAGAGACTTTCAGCCCAGTGCCATTTCCGTGGGTGAGACGGGCATGCTGTCTCTTCTCTCACCTGCTCACCTGGCCTGGGGGGGGGGGTTTGGTGGACCCCAGCGCCATTTCCGTGGGTGTGACGGGCCTGCTGTCTCTTCTCTCACCTGGCCTGGGGGTGGGCGTGGTGCAGCCCCACGCCATTTCCACAGGTGTGACGTGCACCTGGTGTACCTGTACACAGTGTTCTGGATAACGCTTCTGCTTCTGGGTACGGTCATATGTGGAATGCGGTGATAAATATGATATATTCTGGCTGCTGATGTTCCGTTTTACATGGTCTTCAGAGTTTCCCCAGTAAGCGCAGTACAGGACATGAGTGGAATTTTCTTGCTGGCGTTTTCTTTGGGAGAGATGCTATTTCTGCATGCATTGTGATTCTTTCTTTACACTTTCGCAAAACAGTTTATTGTAACTGTCATTCTCAGTATCATTTTCTTTTTTTATTCTTTCTAACTAAAAAACTATTCAGGGCTTTTATAACAGAAAGGTTGTTTAGTGTGAGAATTATGACTCAAGATTCTGTGAATAATACCACACAGACATAGATATAACAGGTATGAGACGTTTATATGTCTGGGTAATAGGTGTATTCCATATTAGGCGTTTATGCGACTAAATTTTCTATTTACAGTAATAGATGAATGACTCTACACCAGTTACTCACACAAAGATAATGGCTCACTTGGGTTACAGTTATCAGACTAAGGTTCTTATGAGGCTTAGGAGTCACATAAAAATGTAAGATTCTGCATTCACAGTTGCATTCATGCAAAGTTATGCAGATAATTCATTTTTTTAATTTTTTTTATTTTATTTGTTTGATACAGATCAATAGTAATTTAAACAAAGCTGCCCCATTCCCTGTCATGTGTATTCGGCATTCTGGGTCCCCCAAAACTCTAACTTCTCCCTCTAACTCACAGAACCCAAACATCTTGTAAGGTTTAAAGGGATCTGACCTTACCCATAATCCACTTATTTTGCAGCGCAGTGGGTCTGAGCCTATTGAATTGAGCTAATCGGGGGGGGGGGGGGAGACAACAGGTTTCCATGTCACCGCCATTTTGCTTCACACAGTGCACCAGCCCCTAGCGAACATCTGCCTAATTCTCCCGTTCCTGATTTTGGATTCTGGGACAGCGCGGGGCTGTGAAAAAATGATGTCCCGGCATGGCGGAACGCGGTGCGTCAGCGAGACGGGCCTGGGGCGCGCGGTGAGCTCGTGCCCAAATCAACGCCCGTCGCACAGACGCTGACTGACTGCAGTTATTCCAGACGTGCGTTTTTTGTAGTACCGCCCGTGGGAGCGTGCCAGTGCGGGGGCGATCTCCTACGCTCCTGATTAAGAGGTTAGCGGACCGGTCGGGCTGTTGACAGAATGCCGTAGCGTATAAATAGCTAGCGACGCTGTCGGAGTGCTTCTACAACGTCGCCGGCTACTTGACTCCTAATTGAGTTTCTGCTTTGATGCTCACAGGAGACATTAGATGTCTAAAAGCAAATTGTTGTGTGCATTGATTATTTCCATGCAATTTACTCATCAACTCCAGAGAATAAATAACTGGGAGAGCTCATTCACACAGTATTATTATTATTATTATTATTATTATTATTATTATTTCATTGCTGGAGGATAGTAATGTATGTATCATTAAAATACAAAAAAAAAATATTACAGTGTCAGATTTCCGTTCATGAATAAATATGACTGCAATCAGTCAAATTTTCACACTGTGTGTTTTTTTATTTCGGGTGTTTCGTACCAGGACAGGTGTTTTGGCAGGAACAGAAAAGAGTGAGAGAGAGAGAGAGAAAGAGGGGTGAAATTATCAAAAAAAAAAACAAAACAAAAAAAAAAAAACACACAGTGGCCCAAACGTGGATAAGACATCCACTTAGCAACAGTATCATGACGATCGATTTCATGCAAAATGAGACTCGGGGTTTCTCACTCCGCGCTTCTTCCGCGGCACGCCTTCAGCGGTGCCGATGTGAAGGGAGGCGGAGCGCGGTGCGGCGTGGCGGGCGAGCGGGTACATCTTTAGACGCGGTTTCACACCTTATTATGGTCTGCGTCTGAGCAGCGGCGAGGCCGCGGCGGGATCGCGGCGAGGGGAGGAGCCGAATCCGGAGGAGCGAGCGGAGGACGCCTGACAGGTGTGACAGATTTAGCAGCGGGGCCTTCACGGTGATCATCCCTTCCCCCTTTGTCAGCAGATGTGCGCTTTCTCAGTCATACCTCTCTCTCTCTCTCCTTCTAACTCTCTCTCTCTCTCTCACGCTCTCTCTCTCTCTCTGTCCTTTTTACCTTTTTTATTTACACCAGATACTGTATATGACCCAAAGGAAAAATCCCAGGCTTTTTATTTTCACACGCGCGCACAGCCATGACTGCTGTGCTGGCCATTCTGCTGATCACTGAGCAACACTGAGCACACACACACACTCTCCCTGTGGCCGAACTCTTTCATTCTCCCTCTTTACCGCTACTTTGTTTTGCCAGGCCGATTCCGAGGCGTCGCCACGGTGATCATTTATTTTGATTTGCCTTTCTGCCACTCTAAGATCTGCCTCTCCTGCATCCAGCACAGAGACTGGGAGCACTCTCATTCTCACTGGCGCTGCTGGATTTATGCCTTCTCCAGGATAACACCTGATGCTGTGCGTGTGTGTGTGTGCATACGTCTGTCTGTGTGTGTCTGTGTGTGTGTGTGTGTGTGTGCATACGTGTGTCTGTGTGTGTGTGTGTGTGTGTGTGTGTGTGCGCTATTCTCACAGACACTTGGCACACAGCTTTTCAATCAGGCAACATACTGTACCCATTTGAGACAAGGGTGCAGGGTGATATTGGGGTATAGGGTGAAATTGGGGTAGCAGGGTGATATTAGGGGTACATGGTGATATTGGGTAGCAGGGTGATATTGGGGTACATGCTGATATTGGGGTACAGAGTGATACCGGGGCACACAATGTTACCACAGGCCACTTCCATTAGGCCCCTTCATCCCAACACGCGCACAAAAGCCGATAACAGACGGGAGCAGGCCGTTGCTTTGGCAAGAGTCTCCCGGAGAGCCAGCGTTCAACTGGAGTGCCCTTCACCTCGACAGGCAGCCTCCCTAACGAGCCCTCCGTCGCCAGCCGGCCGTTAACGGACGTCGTCGCAAATCTGTTTTCAAATGGAGTTTTTTGGACCCTTTGCCCTTTACCTCTGGCTGCCCGAATCTGCTTAATGGCTTAAATGTCGTTCAAGAGCAATGAAAACACGGCTACGGTTTTAGATGGAAGAGCACGACCCCTCGACTAATTCCTGAGTGCGTGCCTCGCGGATTTCGGGTACGCTGTGAAATGAAACACGCTGTCTCCCTGTGTACTTCCGATTTGAATATCCGAATCGCTTTTTTGCAAATGAGTAAAAAAAAAAAAAGAAAAAAAAAAAACAGTTTAACTTTTAACCAATGTTAATAATTCTCCGGTGAAACTAGATCCTAATGAGGTCATTAGCAAAAATATAATATTATTGCACACCTTAATACTTCCCAGAGGTAGAGTCTGTGTAGCAGGTTTATCATCATGCTCAGGAGGTAAAAGTGCGCACCTCCCAGCAATAATAATGAACTCTCTGAGTGTCTGAAGCAGAGAGCCTTCATTAGCCTGCGTTCTAGCACTTCCCCATACAAGAGTGACAAGAATAAAATAAATAAATAAATAAGAACGCAGCATCCACCTTCTGATGAATTTGTGCTGTGTTCATACCTCCAGAGAGACTTTAGGAACACTAAAGAACATTTTAAAAATGTAATCATGTAAATACCAAGATTTTCACGTCTCACTAATTCCACAAAATCGAACGACAACTGTCAGGAAAAAAAAAACGAAAGGCCGAGCATCTGTTTGGAGCTAACCGTCAGGCTCTGGGCAAAAAAAAAAAAAAAAAAAAAAAAAAGGACGATTAAATAACATAAATAAAACACATCAGTGGGCTGGGGGGCATATTTGGAGTCGTCGAGAAGACGTTGACTGAGCGCGAGGTGTTTCTCTGCCAGCGAGAAGCTCGACCGCCCGGAGAGCCGTCAGCTGTCCGCGTCTCTCTCTCTCTCTCTCTCTCCCCGCAGTTCCACGCGGGGGTTCCTCAGATAGTCACGGGTCATCCAGACGGACGGATTAACTCCGAAAAGAGCCGCTTTGGCGCCCGTGGCCACGGCGAGCTTCCCGAGCAGCCGTCCCGCTGAGATTTAAAATGGAGGCGAGGCACTGCCCTTACCGGGCCGGGGAGGGGGGGGGGACTTCTGGAATGAGGATACCTTCATTTCCTTCCGTGGAGTTCTGGCATCTCTATGATGTTGAGAATCGCTTTTTGCTTTGTTTGCTCTGCTATATCTGTGCTACAGTGCAGGAAAACAAAGAATTGCAGAAAATGCAGAAGGAGGCGACACAACTCAAATTTTTTCTGTGATTTTGCTCTCGCGGACAAATATTCAATTTCGGAGAGAAATCCAATTGCTTGATGGGGGCTGGGGGACCAGTCATTTAGAAAAGACTATTATTAAATGTGTGAAGAGGTCTTTAGTTGTCTTAAATTCAGGTCATGTATGGGAGGCATAAAAGGCAGTGTTCGTCAACCCCACATTGTTCTTCTTTAACCCTTTGAAAAGTAGTTTTTTTGGAATAGATTTTTTCAACAATTGTAAGTTGGTTTTCTCAAACTATTACCTCAGCATTACAATGTTCAGTTAAAAAAAAAAAAATTCGAATCACATATCTGCGATCTTACACCCTAAAGGGTTAAGACAAACACTCCATAAGTACTTATTTTCAAGCAAGAAAATTCCGAGATTTAAAACCAGCATTTTGCTATCCTTACCAAAATATACAAACCCTGCAGATATAACTGCACTCCTGAACTGCTGTCACCAGAAATAACCATCAGATTGGTTCAGGTTACATCGTTATAGAGAGCTCATTCATATACCACACAATAAAACACCATAACTATGTTCAACGTTTAACTGAATTTGCAAACAGGTTTTGAGGATACATTATTATTTTAAGTAACTCAAGATTAATTCTAATTCTCCATGGAAGAGAGGGGAAAGGCTGTGTAGTCTCCGAACGGATGTTTTGTGTTCGCGGACATCGGACCTTAAAACTAAGTGAGACCTTTAAGCTGAGCAGGTTCAACTGAGTGGTCGTAAACGGATAGATTGTGTCTGAATTACACAGTGGCATCCTGTCTCTGAAATGTCCACCGGCTTTCAAACAGCTCGACTGTGAAATCAAAGAGCAAAGCGTCCCGTCACAATGGCTCAGTGTCAGTTCTGGCCGTGCGTTTGGGAAGAGGCGAACTCCAAAGGTTACTTTCTTCTCATCGGAACTGCGAATCAAAAACAAAGAGCCATTGTAGAGGGCCCCAGACGGAAGTTGGATGTTATGGACTTGGTTGGTATTCATTTTTTTTTTTTTTTTTGCTTCTGTGCACAGACGTGGGAGGGGAAACTCCGGCAGAGGTAGAGGAGGAGATGTTCAAAATCCTGAACTACATATTTGCATTAATTTCATCTGGCTGTAATTGATTCTGTTTCCGTTGCATGCAGAGCCTCTCAAAATGTGAGTCAATTTTATTGAGCTTGAAGCTTTCCAATATTAAGCCGCACTGACAACGAGCGGGGTAAAAAAATAAAAATAAAAAAGACTGAAAAGATGCGCAGTGGCGGAAATATGAAAATAAAAAAGACTGAAAAGATGCGCAGTGGCGGAAATATGAAACACCTGAGATATTCCTCACAAAAAAGGAACTGATTGGCATTTATTGATCAAAATAAGTCTTGGAGCATTTCTAACTCAAATAAATATGGGCATCAACCCAAGGATCAACTCAAGTTTAATAAATCAGATGTTGTCTTCGTCATGTATTTTGTCATGCTGTGATTTTGGTGATATTTTGATCAAACCGTTTTTGGTGCCTCAAGCCCTCACTTTCAGCTGTTTCTATTCGACTGCTTCTCATTGGGCCAGTTTGGGTCAGGGGGCATGGTCAGTGTCAACCATGGGGGTAGGGGCAGACGGTAGTCATCTTTCTGTGGGAGTATGACCTAGGTGCATGGGGTGGGGGGGATTTAGAGGGAGGCCTGACAGCGGACAAGCAAACAGTGAACTGACTCGAGAGTTTGGCTGGACCTGGCTGGTCTAACTAACTTCCTTGAACTGGGTCAACAGCCCCCCCCCCACCTGTTATGTTGCTATCCTTCTATCTAACTCTCTCTCTATCTCTCTCTCTCTCGTACCCTCTCTCCATATATCCCTTCCCTCTCTTACCCTCCCTTTTTCTTGGCCCAATTCACCTGTTTCTCACATGCTCCAGTCTTTAATGAGGAAGAGCATGGAGGCCACATAGCTGTGTGGCGGCTATTAAAAGAGCTGTCTTCTCTCTCTCTCTCTCTCTCTCTCTCTCTCTCTCCTTTAGTGTGATGCAATGTAATGGACTACATGTGTACAAAAAAACATGGATACTTTCAAGTTGTAATTGCAGTTACTGAATCAATCAATATTGTAAAACTGTTCTATTTTAGAAAATCCAACAGAACACTGACCCGCATTATAGCATATTTTAGTATTATAATTTTAATTAGGACATGTCATTAGAAACTTATTAACACTTTTAGAATGAAGATAGTACTTTTAACTGAAACTGATTCAGGAATGGAGATCTATTTAGCGACTTCAAGAGTTTAACCTCGAAAAGTAGACTAACCAAAGGCATTCTGTGTCTAATGTCTTGGAAACTCAGGTGAAAATTGTATTATGAGATCATTCTCCCTAATTAATTTTTATCATGGAAGCTGATAATGTCTGAGCATGCTGCAGCACTTCTAATGATATATTAAAGCCATTTAGCATACACTTTTATCCAGAGCGACTTGCACAGCTTAGTATCTATTCATACAGCAGGATATGTACTAAAGCAATGCAGGTTCAGGACCTCGCTAAAGCTTACAACAGCCGCACTCTTCCCGGGGAAGTATTTATTTTGGTCTTTCTTGTTTATTGCTTTGAGTGGTTTTCTCATAAGGTGTACATACAGACTAATAGCATGCATGCCGATGGTGGACAGACAGCTGCCATGTCAAAGCTGCGCATGAAAGCGACTCCTTGAACTCCTCTCTGTGCGAGCTTAGCCGTAGTCCGAGGTGTGACAAGAAGCAGCTTGCGACACCCCACGTCTCAGAGAGCTGCGGGTGTCTACATTCTCCGGAAATGACAGTGGGGTTTGAAGCATGACCATGGCTGTATTCGCAGATGATCGCTTGCATTGGAGATGCTCAATCTTTATTAAAATTTTCGTTAAAATATTTAGAAAATGCAATAATACTTATATGGGCTGGGGGCATATTTGGAGTATATATATATATATATATATATATACATATATGATTTTTAAAAATGAATTCACATCACATCCTTCGACTCCATCTGGGCGAGCTTAGCTATAGTCTGTGGTTTTATTATTTCATAAAACCTGTGAGTGTGCGTGTGTGTGTATGTATGTGTGTGTGTGCGTCTTCCCGCTCTCTTGAAAAGGGCCCTAAATTGTCCCCTAATCTTCCACCAAACGCCATCCTCCCATCCTGTTTTTTTTTTTTTTTTTTGGTCCCCGCACGTTTTTGAACTCTCTTCAGTTCACCGTTCCGAGATTCGCCTGTCGAAGTAGAAGAGAGAGGGAGAGAGAGAGAGAGAGAGAGAGAGAGAGAGAGAGAGGGAGAGAGAGAGAGGGAGAGAGAGAGAGAGAGAGAGGGAGAGAGAGTCTTCTCTCAGACTGCCGGAAGTTTCTGCCGAAGGCTAACAGCCCCCACAGAAGGCCCTGTGAAATGAATGTGAGCCGCGACGAGCTAGCGGGCTGGGATGAATAATGTAGGAGCAAACAGTTGTTGACATCCCATTAATTGATAGCACCCGCATGCCGGGCGAGCCCTGGTACTGGGGGTAAATGAGTAGATGGAGTGGGCCACGTTTTATCTCACATGATGGGATTTAGAAAAAGCGGAGCAATCATCTCCCTCGGATTGCTAACGTGACTCTCCCACGGCAGGCCTTCCGTTTCTATCTTTAGCAATCCCACCGCCTGGAATTATAAACAGACATGTCAGGAACTAATTTTCTATAGCATGTCTTGGGAAATAACTACGGGATAACCTAGAAAGTTGCTGTTAAGTTTGGACGTGTACATGATCTACCATTTCAGTCTCTCGTACCACAAAGTTTACCCCTCATATGAAGGTTCCTTGGTTCCTGAGATGACACCATACTCCCAAACCTGCAAAGTAAGTACGGCCCCCGTTAGATTTTTTTTTTTAACAAATAAAAGAAAGTATTGTGAAATGAATTCCTTAACCAGTCATTTGTAGCACAAAAAGGCCTTGTGGAAAGGCATTTGAAGCACAAAAAGGCCTTGTGGAAGCACGTGTGGCAGATTTCAGTTCAGCAGAAGCACTGCTTTGTAGTGTGAGGTCCCAGCAGGTGGTCTTTCAGATGTAGAGCTGAGGGGGAAGCACACTGAAATGGCATAATTTATTTCCAGACCAGAACCGGAACTAATAAACAGCTATAATTAAAGAAACAGCAGCAAATTAAAAATATGAAAGCAATCTACTGAAAACAAACAATGCACAAGGTAAACACGCAAAATTAGCATCTTGCTGTTCACTCAATTTTTTATTTTTTTATTTTGTCGATTTATGAAATGTCTTCCTCAGTTTTTTTTTTGCAACACCAGTATCTCTGATCTTTATAAGTTTGACTCTCTCTCTCTCCCATTACTGTAAATTTTTCTTGTTTTCCTCCGGGCAGGAGTTCAGAGAATGGGTCACTGGAGGGTTGGAGCAATCACATTTAATTATGCTGGCTTGAGGACCAGATTCACTTCTGGAAGGAGAAAAAAAATAAAATAAAATACCAGCCAAATGGCAGTTACCCTAAATGATCCACACGTGCTATGAAAATAAACAATCCCTTAAATTTTATCGGGTGAGATTTTATTGCGCGTAATGCTGTTATCACGCTCTGTGAAACACAAACCAAACAAATATGATTTTGCAGATAATTCAGGCAATAAAAACAAATACACGTGTGTGGGTGTGTGTATATTTTATAGTGCTATCATTTTAATTTATTTTTTATTATTGAAATAAATGCATAAATATTGAATATAAATGTCTGAACAACGCCTACTACACTGTCACACCATATAGTGGCTTTTCTCTCGGAAGGGATAACTTAGCTTCTCAATGTACAGTGACAACAGAGAGTCTCCAATGGTGAGTTGGAAGCTCTCTCTCTCTCTCCCTCTCTCTCTTTCTCTCTCTCTCTCTCTCTTTCTCTCTCTCTAAGCGTTGGTTCTCTCAGCACGTTACCTGGCAGCCGTTCCTCTTCGGAGGGCAAAGCCGCGGTGGTGAGATGGGCGTCTGACGTGCCGCTGCTCTTGTTCCCAAACCCGGGTCCGGCTCAGCAGCTCAGCGTCCCGCGGTGGGCCGGGGTCCCGGCAGCAGCTGGGGGACATCGGCAGCGTGCCCAAAGACCGGTCACCCTGCCCGTGAAGGGGAGCGGGGCGGGGCAGCCAGGGCGGGACGCAGAGCACTGATACCGTGAAACCAACGTCCCGCGTGGTGGAAGCGTTGCACAGGTAACACAGGTTACTCGTCTGTGTTTTTGTGTGCCTCATGGTTAATAACATCAGCAAAGCAATCTCAACCTCCACCATTGGGTCTGTGGAGATATTTTAAAAAATATGCATTTTTAGTGAAATTTTGCCCATCTCTGGATGTGGACACTGTCTTAATAACAGTATAAGATAAAGAAATGTATGGATTCCAATTAACATTGTGTGTGTGTGTGTGGGTGTGTGTGTTCATGTGTGTGTGTGTGTGTCTACTTCATGGTAATTTCAGTTTTTTTTTTGAGGGAGAACAGGCTCACTTCTCCACAAGGTTATGAACCTGGCTGCCCCTCGGTTGTCTCTGAAGTCCGATGCTTCGCTAACGAAGTGGCCATCAATTACTTCTCTGGACGAATCCCGATCTTGCATAATAGGGGCTTCAATTAGAGGAGGCAATTCATGCCAGCTCCACCACTGGCCTATAATAATAATAATAATAATAATAATAATAATAATAATAATATTTTTAATGTACTCATACAGGCATTCAAAGCGCTTCCCGCAAAAGACAATATAACAGTGACTACAGCTGGCTAGAACCAGTCAGATCATCAGCCTCTCAGGAGCTTCTGGGATGGAGATTATGAACAGCTTTCTCTGGCTGCCCCTTGGTCTCCCACCTGTATGAAACAGCTTACCTGTTGATGAAAAACACACCTGGGCGTGCGCCACGCAGAGCCAGATGAATTATGCTAGCGCCGAAACGGTCTTGCTAACAACGTCTCCCCAGCTGGTCTAACCCATCTGTAGCCTGACGCCTCTCTGTACAATGTTGTTGCGATGCCTCTGCATGTTTTCTTTATTTTTCTCCCCTGTACCGCAGCTTTTTGGACTTTGATTTTCTGGGAACCATTACAGTACACTTAGGGATTTGGCAGGCACTCCTATGCAGTGGCTTACAACAGTACAAACAAAACATTGAGGAAGAATACCCTTTACAGGTTAAAATATTACATCTTGGCAAAAATGGGTGACATATATTTATATAGACCTGCACTATATATTATGAACTTGCACTTTGGCATTGTAAGAAGCAATGTTCTTTTGGAAGGATGCAAACCTTTCTCTGCATGCCACTGTGCAATTTGGAAATGGTTTAATAACATTTGCATTTCAGATAGAGAAAAATCTTGGAAAATATGTGGGTCATCAAACGCGACTCTGAAGAAGAACGGAATCACATTTCACAGCTCGGAAATTGCATTTTTATATTTGCGATCAGACATCATTTACGTTTATTTAAATTTATTTTACTTGTGTTCAGCATAACACGTCCTGGGCAGGATATTTTTGATGTCAAGGTTTTTTTATTAAAATCGCAGGCATGAGGACATGGACAAAAGTCTTCACATAAGCAATAGTGTTAAGTGTTTTTTTTTTTCTTTGATTGAGTTATCTTGCTTTTAAAGTGGAAGCGCATATTTCAGTGCGATAACTCCCAGGATATGCTACAAGTCAGCCATTTGAAAATGTCTGCCTCGATAAGATTTTTATTATTCCCAAGTATATTTCCATTGCCTTGAGTGTATTCAAGATTAAATGCAATCTGTCACCAAGGAACGGAGACACAGGAGCCTGGAGCCATGGAGGGAAAAAAAAATAGATAAAGTACTATAGAAGACTGCAGGAAAGAAAAATTAGAGGAAATTCTCCTCTAATTCAAAGTCAAAAGGCACTCGCGAGGACTCCCTCTGGTCAGACAGAACAAGCTAATCAAGGGCATGCTGGGAAGACTAAATGGCAGTAAAAAAAATATATATATATATATATATTTTCAGTTTTTTTTTTTTTTCCCCCATGTTTGACGAGTGGGGATTTGGAAGAGGGATGAAAGGTGGAGAGGAATATTCCATTGCCTTTGACCTGGGGGGGGGTTGGGGTGGCTGGAAATAGGGGGGAGTTAGGAGAGGAATTTTCCAAAGGTAGGAGATAGGAGAGGAATCCAAAGAGGAATGAATGGAGGAATTTTCCAATGCCTCAGATAGGGGGGGGTTGGAAAGAGGGATGAAAGGTGGAGAGGAATAATCCATTGCCACAGACTTGAAGGGGGGGGCTGGAAAGAGGGGGAAAGGGAAAGGGAGGAGAGGAATCTTCCATCAACACAGACTGGGGGGTGGGTGTTTGGAAAGATGGAGGAAGGGTGGAGAGGAATGTTCCATCACCTCAGACTTAGGGGGGGGGGGGGGGTGGTGGGGGGGGTTGGAAAGGGGGGGGAAGGGTGGAGAGGAATGTTCCATCACCTCAGACTTGGGGGGGGGGGGGAGTCAGAGACCCTGTCCTGGGTGCACAGGGACGCGGTGCGGTGCCAAACCACCAGCTGACCCCCTCTGCAGAGGACGGGACGCTGAGGACCTCGACGGGACGTGGGTCAGCGGCGTGAGGAACACCCGGATGGTCCCGCCCCCTCACACCCGCGCCTCCTTAAAAACCCGCCCTTCGCTGACTCTTTGACCATCTCGGATTTAAAAGAGCCGGTTTCTCTCCTCTGACTGGCTGCTCACGCTGGTGAGGGCACAGAGCCGCTCCAGATGATTTGTGTGGCTAATAACTCCGGAACTGCGCCGTGCGCTGCTGGCACAGAGAGCACACGGTGACTGGAGAGAGAGAGAGAGAGAGAGAGAGAGAGAGAGAGAGAGAGGTGGAGAGAGAGGGAGAGAGAGAGAGAGAGAGAGAGAGAGAAAGAGAGAGAGGCTCTCAGATTCAGACAGGCTGGACTCAGCCCCGTCGACAGCAGTACGGACGACTGATGTGCAAAACGAACAGGATGTTCACTGGAGCCACTCCATGGAACTTGCGCCAAAAAGAGATGTGAGAATTGTGATCACACAGTGATATTTACCGCACAAGGGAAAAAAAAGACACACATATACACACACAAACACACACACACACACACACACACATATTCACACACACACCCACACACATACACACACGCACACACTCACACAGATAATGCAATGTTAAATTAACCTGTAATAGGCTTTATATGCACAATGGTGACCGCCAGTCTGTATGTAATGGTAACATATAAAGAGTTAAATACTTTTTCAAGGTTGATTTTGCACTGACTTCTGAATCCTCATGCACCATTATATTAAGCATTAATTCACAGAACACCTATCCCTTATCCCTAGCAACTATGGCATAGAGGTCTACTGCATTAAATTTAAAAAATACTGTACTGGTTCAACGTCATTTTTACATCAATTTTCATATAGTGGCCAAGTACTGGTACTAAATGGTAAAGTGTTGACAGACAGGTCACTGGTTTGTCTAGAGAGGAAGGCTCTTTCTCCATCCTCCTCTCACCTCTCCCCAAGGAAGGTCAGGCTAATCCACAAACAAACTCTATACAACAGGGCTATCAACAGTGCTGGCCACTGCGCATTCAGGCTCCTCAGCTGAACTATGGGAGCATCATACCATGAGAGGGAAAGAGATGGAAGGGTGAAAATTACATTCGGATCATCTTTATTACATTAGCGGAAAAGAGGAGTCCACCATTTTAATTATCACCTTTCCATTAAAACAAAAGCTCAGCCATGAATCAGTATATCTGACATAGACACATTTTACATTTAATGTAAAATTTGGCAAGCTTCACAGAGAGTGAGCGAGAGAGATTGGGGGGGGGGGGGGGATGGATAGAGAGAGCAAGGGGGAGTGATGCCCAAAAAGTCTGCGTACCTCTTTTTTTTTTTTTTATTACATTGAAAGGAAGGAGTGGAAGTGATATTCAAGCTAAATTTTGAGATAATTTCTGCTAACACGGTCATTCTAATCTATTGGTAGTAACTGTATGCATATTTTCAATTTTATTTTTTTGGGAGGGGGGTCAGTTAACCAGTTTAAAGGAGCCACCTCTCATTCGAGGGAATGCAAAGTGAAGAGGTCAACATTATCAAATCAAATCAAATTTTATTTGTATAGCGTATTTGTCACAAAAAACAGTTGTCACAATACGCTTTACAGACAACCCTAGCCTAAACCCCCACAGGAGCAAGCCTAAGGCAACAGCGGCAAGGAAAAACTCCCTGTGGCAGATGGGGAGAAACCTTGGAAGGAACCAGGCTCAAGGGGGAAACCCATCCTCCTCTGGTCGGCTCAGGGTGCCGACTGGTGACCAGCATGTCAGCCAACATTATCTACGAGATGTGAGCAGCAGCGAAAAGTTAGCAATACCCCACAGCTGCTATCAGCCGATAAGCCGGGAAATCATAATCTTCCAGCATGACCACCGTAATTAAAACGAGTGTACCAGGTCTAAAGGGGGGAAAAAAACCCATTAGATTTTTATTTTATTTTATTTATTTATCTTCTTTTTTTTTCATTGGGAACCACAGTTCCCATTGGCTCCCATTGGGTCTCTGTGTTTTAAACAGGGTGGGGGGCGCAGCCAATCTCCCGCTGCTCCAGCTCTTCAAACGAAACCTGCATGGAAAGCTCTGGCCTGCTGCTGCAGCCAGCGTGGACCCTTTCACCCTCTGCCTCCTTCCTGCACACCCGGGGGGGGGGAGGGGGGGGGGGGGGGAGGTGATTTATTTGATTACAAATGCCGCAGCATCTATACAACAATATATATATATTTATTTTGGTATTATTTTCAGTACATTCCATTTCTGGAATTGTTTTTTTTTTTTCATTTTAACGGTCCCTATTTCCATCCATCCTTCTAATGGGTCAGGGTTCCTAGCAGGACAGTCTCTGTGCTCTGATGCTAGGCGTTCTGCCCCCCAGTCTAAAACCTGTCCCAAAATGACCCCCAGGCCAGACCTGCCGGGGGCGGGGTATCATCCGGAATACTGTACGAGTGCCAGTGGCAGCCACTACCCCTGTGGGGCACATAATTTCAATGGCCCGGTGGAGGGAGTGTTTGTCCTTCATTGTAAGGGCACTTTTTTTATTTCTTCACAAGCACACGTTTGCCTGTTCATGTGGAGGATAACTGAACTCACAATTCTTCTTCTTATTCTTCTTCTTATTATTATTATTATTATTACTATTATTTTTTGGTGACATCATTCAAGACAGTGTGCACAACAGTCTTGTGAGGCTTCTCGAGTGAGAGCTCAACTATAGCCCTAACACAGCTGCCAATCAAAAGTATGCAGAAATATTGTGGTTTATTGCATATTAAAAGTACAGTATTTTTCTCGTCTGATCCCAATGGAAACTGCCAGATTTGAGCAAGCTTTAATTCTGAACATTTCAGATGCGGCCCTGCCAGTCACACACATACCGAATCCACTACCCGAACCAGTGTTTTTTGTCTCTCAGAATGGATGAAAGAGATTGGATACAGGGGCATGGCAAGCTGAAATGGGGAATTCATCCAAAAATGGCATGTTCAAAAATAACGGAGCACAGACCACTGAAGAGAGACGATCAATAGCTATTATCAACTAAAAGGATACAAAAAAAAAAAAAAAAACAATATATTTAGCTCAGGTACCAATGTTATTTTTCGGGTTTTTTATTGCTATTTTTTTTCTCCAGTCTCAAATGGCTGACCACATTGAACCCTGTTATCTATTCACTCAGTAGTGCTATAATAGGAATGGGAGCAGCATTTAACTAATGTGTCAACAGCAATATAAAACACACATTACCTGAGTGAATTACCCTAAAGCATAGCCCATTTAGGCAGTAAGCAAACACTCTTATCCAGAGTGCTTTACAAATGTGTATGCATATATATATTTTAAAATACTCCATAAACTGGGTCCTTCAGTATCAATCATGCTTTGTAAATTGCCGCTACAAAATTGCAAATCATTTTATGTACCGAGTCTACAATGTCAGGAATGCTTTATGACATGTTATTTAAAAATAGAAATACTCATCCCTGTGTGGGCAGTATACAGAATATTAAAGTTTGCAGTTGGTAGAGGCACACAAACACTGTGTGCCCTGTTGATGGTTCTGGAGAGGGGCAATAGCAACTTTAGGAAATTTTGAGAAATTAATCTATGAAAGGTATGAGGGAACTTTAATAGGGCAGCTACCAATGTACAGATCATTCTTTTTTTTCTTCTCATGAAAGAAAGTTTTGTAATTACTTTTCTATAAGCTTGCTACGGTTGTGCTATGGGATGTGGGATGCTGCACAGAATGTCACTTGTAAAAAAATCCAATAAAAACTCATGTCCTTCTTCACATTAAATGCACTCAATACCTATTTAATTACACAGCGCCGAGAAAAGCTCTTACACATTATTACCTTGTACTTGCAACTATTTTGACATTTAACTTTGCATGAATGAAGTTATCTTGCTGATTATGGACAATAGAAGAACAAATTAACAAGCCAGATTTTTACGACTGTGGGAACTTAATGGGGTGGCTCCAGCAGAAAGCAACAGCCCGGATAGTTGCAAAGAGGTTTTGCAATGAGACAGCGCTCTTCGCCACCATCATCAAAATCACCACATGAGGGAATATCTTTTGGAAGAACGGTGTACCATCCCTCTAGTGGAGTTCCACATATCCATGTTTCCTTTTATGCTGTGGGTCTATCTGCAGCCACATAGTCATGATGGGTGATAGAGTGTGAAAAAGGGATGAAAGCAATAGAAAAAGGGTATGTGAGTAATAGAAAGAGAAGAAGAGGAAGAAGAAGAAGAAGAAGAAGTTGAAAAGGCTGAGCAAATACACTGTTTCACTGGCACAAGCCACCCATAATATATCCATCACGCTCGTGAACATCAGGTTCAGGACTTCAAGAGTCTTCGGAAAAGCAGGCTCGGGGAAAAAATAAAACACTACATCAAAGAAAGGCATTTCCATCTGATCGCAAATTAGAGAGCGGAACTGACAAGGGAGCATCACAGGCATCCATAAAAGATGAATTCCACAAATGAGTTCAATAATACAGTAGGCAGGAAAGCCGGAGTTAATTGCGTGCGCATTACCAACCTCGCATACCTTGTGATAAACACGACGGATCGCTGCAACAGAAAGCACGGCAATTAGACCCACTGAATGTAAACACACTGCTGAGCGCTCGCAGTAGCGGTTTTATTTTCCACTTCAGGGATCTGTGCTGTATTCTTGTGCGAAATAATGAAGTCTCGACAATGCTGTTTTTTTTTAATGCCAACTGCATCACAGCCAATTAATGAGTGAGATAGACTGAAATAAGGAAAATACCATTTCTTAAAAAAAGGGGAGTTGGGGTGTCACATGAGGTGGGGGGCGTGGTGGGGGGGGGGGGGTTCGGTTAGGTTTATTCCAACGGCCCTGACTGGCAGGGGCCCACAAAAAATTGAAATGGGGTGGGCCGAGGTGGTAGGGCCAAATGTGAGATCTTTTAATGGGGCCGAAAATCCCTGGCGGATCCTCTGAGGAGATTCAGTTCAGTGTGAAAGCATCACTTTTACCAGCTCGTGTGTTTACTCCTGTCTTAAGGAGTCAAGCAAATGGGCGGGTGAAATCTGTCTGAACCACTGCCAGAGAAAGCAGGCAGCGGGGGGGCGTCAGTCTGCGCAAAGCAGCCAGCTGTTCTGAGAAACCCAGCTCTGAACAGTGGGGAACAGGGGGCTTCTGTCTGCGCAGGCAGTCTGCTGTCCAGAGAACTGCAGCATTAAGCGGTGGGGGTTCCGTCTGCGCAGACAATCTGCTGTCCAGAGAACTGCAGCATTAGGCTGTGGAGAGTCCGTCTGCGCAGGCAGTCTGCTGTCCAGAGAACTGCAGCATTAGGCTGTGGAGAGTCCGTCTGCGCAGACAGTCTGGTGTCCAGAGAACTGCAGAATTAGGCTGTGGATAGTCCGTCTGCGCAGACGAGCCTGCAGCACGGTTCGGTTTAGTCAACTGGCAAGACGACAGTCACAAACCACTCCTTTCCGTCGGCTTGTGAAAGACGTCTGCCAGCCTGACTCCTGCTTTTGAAATACACCATGGGGTGGTCCCATGCTGTCACTGCTGTAAACCTGCTTTTAGAGAGAAATGCTAACACCTGTTCCGGTGTACTTAGATGATCTGAACCTGGGCTACATCTAAAGATGTGCTGTTTGACCCCCTACCCCTGCTCCCCCTAAAAGTGACATGCCCAGTGACCCACAATGGACAGTTGTACCAAATTTTGCGCCTCGCCCCCAGGAGGACGCAGACGATCTGCCGCGGCACAGACAGCGGACGTGAACCGCGGCCAAACCAGCCGCGCGAGCTGAGCGGCCATCATTCCTGGACTGGCCTCATGCATTCTGACAGGGCTTTGTGCCACGTCTGAACAGAGAAGGGTGTTGGATGCTTGTTTCCGCCTACGTTCCGGGGAAAAGCGGCTTGACTCTGCTCTCTCTCTCTCTCTCTCTTTCTCTCTCTCTATCTCTCTCTCTCTCTCTCTCTCTCTCTTTCTCTCTCTCTCTCTCGCTCTCTCTCTTTCTCTCTCTCTCTCTCTCGTTCTCTCTCTCGTTGCGTGTTGCCATGTCGCTGTTGGCTCTGGAAGCATGCAAACTGACATTAAAATTATTATTATTTATATATATTTTAGGGTTAAATAAACATATTAATGTAGAACAAGAAAAAATGAGTGTATGTTGGAGAAAGAGTAAAGACAGAGAAAAATAAAGACAGGGTAGAGAGAGAGAGAGAGAGAGAGTAAGTAGATCTGAGGGTGAGAAGGACAGAGACAGAGAAAGAGAGAAAAGAAAAATACGTCATGGAAACTTAACACAGCGCAGAAATCCCACAGCTGAAGACGTAATGAAATTTGGAACACGCAGCCATTTGCGGAGTCAAAAATAGCCGCCATCTAGTGGGCATCTAACTAAATAAATAAATAAATAAATAAATAAACACATTAGCCAACGGTGCTTCTGCACCAAAGCAAAAGTAATGGATGAGAGGGTCAGAGCCTAAAATGGCCAGCAGACAGCACCATCGGGGGAAGAAAGCAGGGCAGCGCACTGCGTCTCAAAGGCCTGGCATTAATGAGGACCAAGAAGCAGAGATGAAACAGCGCAGAGAATGGCCACAAGGTAGAGCGCACAGCAAATGACTTCTTAGAGGAACCAAAGATGCACCAGAGAGAGACTGAGAGATAGATAGAGAGAGAGAGAGAGAGAGAGAGAGAGGGGGGGGAGAGGGAGAGAGAGAGAGAGGGGGAGAGCAAGAGATACATTTTATTATTGTGGTGGAAATATCAAAAAGGATGGAGTTTCTCTTTAAAAATAAGAATAAAATTTGAGAGGAAAATAAAAGATTTTTGCTTGCATGCTGAAGGTGGTGTTTTTTTTTAAAAACTAGAATACTAGAGGATAAAGGGAAGATTAAGAAGAAGCATTTTAAAAAGACAAAAACATGTAAAAGTGTTAAAAAATTGTTTATTATTGTATTGTACTGCCAAGGGAAGTCACAGTGGCTGATATCAGTGAACAGGGAAAGTTGACAGGTGAAAAACAGTCCAAGAACACAGAATCAACTCACTGCTAATTCCAAGGGATTTGCCATATGTACACGGCATACACTGTTAATGATTTGAGCATATTTGAGCAGATTTACCATAAGAAACAAAGTAATACCAATGCTTACGATCAACTGAAGAACGGTAATTGTCTGACCATGTCAGTATGACATTTCCTGTAGACATTTCTTCTTTTTTCTTTTTTTGTAATGTGTGCCCTGACCAATAGGAGAACCTAACTTTGGGGTCACTTCCTGTTTGACAAAGTGCATTAAAAAGAGGGGAAAAAAAGATACTTTTGCACACAAACAGCCATGACCTTTCACTCTCAATCCAGAAAAGAAAAATTCCACCCCCTATAATCGCTATGAGCACACGGATATGACCTGGCATAAAGAAACCAACCACAGAAAAGATTAAAAGATCCAGCTTGAACACTTTCATTCTGCTAGCTGCCATTTCCCCCCTCACTTTCCGTGAGTCACTTGTGTAAAGCAGGCATTCAGCAGGGTATAGGAGTCCTGAAAGAAGATCATTCAGGACTTTGTACGTAAGAAACGGTCTCAACATTGTATTCCTTCCGGAATCTCAAGGGCATTGTGAAAATATTTCTGCATATTTTGAATAGAGGTTTGACGATTTGTGCGGAACAGACACACACACACACACACACACACACACACACACACGCACGGACAAACACACGCACACACATGACGGGAAGCGATATACAGTGTCCTTTCCTTGATCACTCTCCACATTACACACACACACTCATGAGTCACCTCACCGAGTGCACAGATATGATTCACTCACTGAACTTAAAGACAGAGGACTGTAGAAAGGGCAACCGACTGCATGCTTTTCAAGGTCCGGGGGGTGGCATCCTGCAGCAGATACTCACTTGAACACCAACATCACTTATTTTCCCTACGTGCATCTCTTTTTTTTGTTGTTGTTTGTTTGTTTAGGTCTATTTAAGCTTTTACGTAAGCCAAACATATTAATTCCACAAAGGTGAAAGGGCTTTGGGCTGTAAGTCAGCTGTTAAGAGAAGCCGATGGAACAGGAAGGATTGCCTTTTCTCCCTTATAATCGTCTTTTAATTTCAAGAACATGACTTGATGATGATTAGCACTTCCTCAGTTAATAATTATTACATTCAGGACCGCTGAGCCATTAACTGGAGGGGAAAAAAAAATAATAATAAAGAAAAATAAATAATGAAGCAACAAGCTAAATTTGAAGCAACAAGCTTAGATGCCTACCTGCCAAATAAAATTCACAACTGCAGGGAAAGCTGTACAAATCCCCTGGTGGAAAGAACAGGTTAGAGTCTTAACAATCTTCCCATTACCTGTGTTTGTTTGGCTGCTATATGTGTGTAATAGCTCCTGGTGCATTGTGGGAGAATCCCCACAAAGTACCAGCAGAGGAAGACTTGAATTGGCAATGCATAAAAGTGACATGTAGATCTACGCAGAACTGTCTGCGACAGCTTTAGTCTAATACCACTAGTAATCTACAAGCAAAGCCAAGAACATCTGACCAGGAGAGACTGATACTCTTTCAAGCATATTCAGCATTTCCAGGTGTTTTCATGGGTAAATAAATTGATTTTTGAGCTAGCCTTTTGCTAGCAGAGGCATAAGTTGACTCATGAGTGGGAACAAAAAAAAAAAAAACACTATTTTCATATTTTCAAATAAGCCATGTTTTAACACGTTGAAACAAAGCAAAATTAGTTTGGACATGTGGCTACAGCATGCAAGAATGGGAGGTTAGAAAACCAAAAACCAGCAACTGAAGACATTACCTATGGGTCTGTCTGCAATACAGACAGGCGTCTGCATATGCAAATGCTTTCAAATGCAATGGTAGAGGCAGTGCATTTTCAAACCATTTTCATCTCTTGGCGTCACGACAATTACGCATCGATCCATCAAGGCAAAAAAAATGTTTTTTTCTTTTCTTTTGGTACACTATTTCAGAAAATGTATTGATAAGTTTAACTGCTTCTAATTGCAGCAATTCTCAAGAAGAATTTTTCATTATTGCCTCAATCATTTTTAACAAAGTAATTATACTGTTTCTTCAGCAATTGTTGCTCTCGGACAACTTGTACAATAAACAGCTGTGCAGTAATCGTCTGTGTGATTGACCCAAATGCACTCTGTATCTCCCAATGGTCTACACTTACATAGATTTTTTATTATTAATATTTAATTTCAGTTTGTGATGGATACCGTCAGACGGCACATATGCTATTAAGGAGATGAGGACTAATCGATTTTAATAATATTTCGGCAAAAGGGTTGTCGTATTCTAAACGACCATTCCGGATCGTTCCTCCGAAAAGTCACACCGCATTTGGAAAGACATTTAGCATAGCGTATTTTTTTTCCATACTTTTCCTCGCAGATCGAGGCGATGAGGGCCTTTCAATTAAAGTTTCGGGAGGGTCGTGGAGATGTGGGTCCGGTGCATTTTGGGTTCATCGCGGGCCCCCGCATTTCGACCGCCGGAATGTTCTTGGGCGCCTCTTCCCATTATTCACTCAGGAAGCCGGGCTAATTTGGCGGAGGGACGCTATCGAGCTCTGCGTGATGAATGGCCGCTTTGGAGAGGGACCCAGATGCGGTTAATGGCGGTAAGGCTGTGTCACCTGACCGCGTCGTCGCGGAGCGGCCAGGATGAGAATGCGTCTGCACACTCAGCTGCCCAAAATTATATTCTACATTCCACAAGCAAAACAATGAAATGCTTCTCACTTCAGATTCTCTTCTGGGTTTCATATCTTCAGTTCATTAATGCACCTGTGCATTCAAGATCTGACTCAAGATATTAAAATCTGTAAACCCCATATGTTTTTCTTTTTCTTTTTTTACCTGCCTCTTTTTAAAATACAATTGATTCATATTTATATGCAGTTATTTCCCGTATATTTCTCAGTTGGCATTTTTTAAAATTCCTTTTGCACTTATTTTATGCACAATCATATCCCAAAGTATTTTCATAAGAACCAATGTGACTGTTAAATTATGGCAAAAACCCAGCTGAATAAAAGTGTTATTTTTTTGCCTGCTGAAGTTTATAATTTTGTAATGTAACTGTATTAATGCAAGCAGCGATTTGGCATTAAGTTAGCAACCTGTGGGAATACAGTAAATATGCAGTTAATAATGTATTCGACAGTATTAAGATTTCTTTGCATTTCTTTGACAATACGTACATCATCAAGGTCATTCTATCTCTTAAAGCAGGGCTTTTTAACCCTTATAACACATCAATGCAGCTGAATATTTTCACTGAGGCAGTATAGGTAAAGTTCCTTGCACAGGGGTACGGTGGCAGCGTCCTAAGCCAGAACTGAACCCGCAGCCTTTTCGGAGGGCCCCCCCCCCCTCCCACACCCCCCCCCCTCCCCACTAGCGATGTATGCAGAGGGAACCCTGTTTATCCACACCCCCCCCCCCCCCCCCGGCAGCCATGTTTAATCTTCCCGGTGAGTAGTGCATAACGGAATGTTCCTGAAAGAGGTCAGCGGCGGCAGCGGCTGCAGCAGGCCGAGCCGTCGGCAGACTCCGGAGGCCAGCGGGAGCGCCGCTGGAGTGGGTAGCGATTACACGTGCGGACGGAAAGGAGTGAGCGTGCGACAAAAAGCTCCACTCCGCAGACTCAACCGCCGACATCGATTGGCCGATGAGTGCTTCATCGATGGCATTCAATACTGAAATGGACCCGAACGCCACTTTCAGACCGCCAGTACAGAACCGTGCCCTCTGGTAGTGTCCGTTTCTGGCTCTGCCCCTTCTTTACCCTCCCCTCCGTAAAACCCTCCCTTCCCCATAATCCTCCTCTTTCCCCCAGATCCACCGCAGGAGGTCGGCTTGTTACTGTGAGGGGTTATTAGGATGTGGTTTGGTTTCTTCACCTTGCATGGTGATCCCTACAAGCACAAACTGTCCGCTGTGATTAGGATTTGCTTTGATTTTCTTTGCAGAGTCTAAATTTAGCATTCGCTTCAGACATACTAATTGCAATTCTGCCAGGTTATAAACTGAAAAGGTTTCACCTTCTGTTGAATGCTTCATGTTCTCTTATGTTCCCCCAAAAAAGGTGTAATTAAGCCCTGTCAACTGAACCTCCTTTTTTTCCCCTCTGCAGTCCTGTGTAGACCCAATCCAGGTCCTTTTTCATTTATCTAATTATTTATTTAATTTTTTTTTTTTTTTTTTGGGGGGGGGTACGACACAGACACCGCCTGCACCGAGAGGAGACGATCAGCCATGCTTTTGCCCTTTTGATGGTCTGGTCTGACTTTTCCAAAAGTCATTAGCAAGAAAGCAAAACTCTGAGTCACCCGCATTTTTAGGCCTGCCCCAGATTTTTAATGCCAGATTATTTGACCCCTGGAAAGGACACACACATCAGCGGCTGTCTGGGCCTGTGACAGATATTCAGCAGAATATATGCAGCGAGCCCCTTTTGGGACTGGTCCCTGTTCCGCGACAGCGTTCACGGGATTTATATGGTAGACAGCCATTCTGGACGATAATTGACCCGCAGAAAAACGGGGGATAATTTATGTGCCGTAACCTCATGTCAAAAAATATCACAGTATACTATGTGATATGCTTATGCTTATGCTATGTGATATGCTTATGCTTATGCTTATGCTTATGTCTATAATTATCAAGGTGAGTCAAGTGAAAAATGCCGGAGCAAATCCATCTTATTTGGAACTGGAAGGTTGAGTTGAAGAGTTGATTTCTAATTTGTTAACATTTTTCACAACGCTGCGACAACTGACAGAAAATTGTCAAAGAGTAGGGTTATAGGCTCCTGTTTCTATTTCGGGGGGAACAACAAGGTTGCACCATAAGCCGGCATTTGTATGAATATTTATAAAGAGTGGTCGGGGGTGGGGGGATGGGGGGGGGCGTGAGGGTTGAGCCACTGATGGAGTTTGTTGTCTATGTTAGCCTCATGTAGCGCATCATAAAATAAAATGTTGTTAATCCACTGCCAGCCTGGCCCATCTGCATGCAATAAAATGGGTTACAGGCACCGGGAGCCTTGTACAAGTCCCACAGTCGGCAGGTGTCTCTCTCAAAGTCTGCACCCCCTCGGACTATGGAGCGGAATAAAGTTCCCTCTGTTCCTCTCAACCGTACGTCTCCTCCAGTGACCTCCAGACTCGTAAAAAAATAATAACAGTAAAAAAAATAAATAAAAAAAACACATTTTAGACCATACTGAGTTCAAGCGACTGTGTGTCACCCGCTCTTCTCTGGGACCGGGAATTGCCCAATCGCTGCTATAACTCGCCCATGATATTTCAGCCTGCGCGAATCAAAGTAAGATCGAACTGAGGCACATAAAAGGTTATTTTTGGGATTTATTTTTTTCTTTTTTGTTTCAAATGAAGCCGAAGCTTCAAACTGCTACTGATAAAACTATATCAGAACATTCCTTTTCGGGAGTATTCCATTTTCAGATGTTCCAGCTAATATTCAAGGTGATATTCAAGGTAAATAAGCTTTCTTTTTGGTAGACCCACATCAGCCACCTAACCCCCAGGTGTCATGTGCGCCGCACCTAATAAAATGAAATTGCCCTAATGGAAGAATTTAATATTTTTCATTTTATTAAAACCAGGTGCTATCCCTTGATCTGTTGTCATAACGCCTGGCATCAAATCTTAATTCTCCTACGGATTGGTTTCATTCAGTAGAACATTCTCAAACGTATTATCTCTCTCTCTCTCTCTCTCTCTCTCTCTCTCTCTCTCTCTCTCTCTATCTCTATCTCTATCTCTCTCTCTCTCTCTCTCTCTCTCTCTCTCTCTCTCTCTCTCTCTCTCTCTCTCTCACACACACACACACACACACACACACTTTCTCTCCCTCTCTCTCGCAGATAACAAACTACATGTAAAAGTTAGAGTCTGATGTTCAGAGGCACAAAAATTTGCAAACGCTCTGTTGATAAACGTAGCCCCGGGAAACAGACAGACAGTGACGATCATGCCACCCACCCCCCCCCCCCCCCCCCCCACCCTCCATTAAACATAAATGATTTTAGCTTTTTCACTTCTGTTGCATCACATTCACATCATATCCACAGTCGAGCACCAACTTTATTCTCTTTGCTTTAAGACAAAACTTGCCTTTCAGCGGGCCTGTGCTGTGTTGTTACGAGCCCGCTAATTGCCCCGGTGTGCTAATTTAAACGATCGTTTGTTCTCAGGTTCTCTCAGCATTTCTTTGTCCAATAATTATTTTTTCCTCCATTGTGTAAAGGTCATTTTCATATTTTTTATGGATGGTTTCATGTACAGTATACCAGACACTATTAAAAATGTTTAAATACCATTTCTGTGACCTAAAACGTCTGCAAACTCAAGAAATGTAGGACTAAGAAAGTGATTAATTGTGTCTATGAATGTTTTGGACAAACAATGAAATTAACTCCCATTTATTTTACTGTGTTTTGGTTATTAAATTCAGATAAAGAAATAAAAACATGTCCCAGTTCACATTACTGTGAAATAACTGTCCTGTTGTTAAAGAAAGCTGGTTCATGGTCTTGCACTTTTTTGGTTGTAAATTGTTTTCAGATTAATGGGGAATTTAACTTAACCTGCATAGTCCTCACTATTAGTCAATAAAACATATTATACAGTGTGTATGTGTGAAAAGCTTTCTAAAGCTGTCTTCACACGTCTCTTAATGAAACCTCATCTCTATTGTTTCAGTCCTTCAATATGTACTTTCTGATTGAACTGCAACAGAGTTTAACATTTCTAGGGAAAGGGTACTACCTCGGCGATATAGTGATGCCTTATTTCAGAGTGCTTTCCCAAGATTGCGCCAAGATTGCTTTTTTCAATGCATCCATAGTTGCACTTGAATAGTGCATTCCATATGTGTCTTGAATGTGCAGAATGTGATTTTTTTTTTTGTTTTACTGCATTATGCATGTATGGTTTTACTTGGCAATACTTGGCAAAGTGCGTCTTTCAAAATCTAAATTAGTTGTTGTTCAATATACTTGTAAATGTACATCAAGGCACACAGTTAGCACCAGTGTCCTTTCAATACATTTTTGTTACGCAGTGAAATTGAAGCATGCTATATTGGCCTCGGACACAGTTGTTGCTTGTTATACATTCCAAGGTTTACAGACATGCTAATTTGTTGCTTAAGGTATTAGGATTATGTGTGAACAGAAACTTAACCAAGATGACATTTCGTAATAACTCTGGTTACATCATAAGTCAGCTTAGGATTTCTTCTCGAGACAAAGCAGGAGCATCACTGAGGCTAAGGGGGAAGTCTTGTAAGGAAGGGATTAATATTCTGTCTGAGTGTTAGTGCTCGCTGATAAAGTCCAACGTCTATTCGCATGGTAAGATATGATAGCTGACAGCGCTAAGCCTGCTTTATCCAACAAGTCTGACACAGGCTTTCTCAAAGAGCAGTTTGTCTTGATTAAAAGTCGACCGGCATATGTATTCCAGACCGGGCGCCACGTTTTAATGGTGCTATTACTGGGATTTAAACTTCTTCTGGTTGTTTTACTTAAGTCGCCGGATGTGCCTTTTGAGTCAGCGATATGACACCTCCATCCATGCACAGTATCAGGAGTACTGAATCCCATACAGTCCCTGTCAGCCAGTTTTTACTGTTTTAAACGATGTTAGGCCTCATGGTTCTAAAGAGAGCTAACATAGGCCAGAGAAACAGTCGTATCCCACACTGACAATGACAAACTGGTACTGCGAGAGGAACCAATGTGCAGGTAACCTTAGCAACCTTGGCTGACCCAGCCCACAAGTGTGAGGCCAATTGTGTTCTGCTATGGCAGAGGAAAAGTCATAGTCAACTAATTTCATAACTGAGATGCAAACCTGTGAATGTCAGACCCAATCTGGACTTATAGAAATACAACTATACTCGACTATATTTTATACAAAAACAGAGATGTTCTAATTTCGTGTTGTTTTAATTGTGTTTTCAGAAAGGTGCGTTCTCTACAGTATCTGTGCATGAGGGTCCAGGAGCCTGTTCATACTGTACACATCATTTCAGGGATGTACTCAACCTGCGCATCATATACAGGAAAGGAAGAAAATTGGCTTTTTCTGTTGAAATCTGAAACTGCAATAAACAGACAAAAAAAGAATTAAAAAAAAAACCTTCTGGAACAAGTTAGAGCACTCACAGATCCAGACGGTACCGAATGATGTGAAATTATAAGATTTTCTCTCAGCAGGAAGTGCAGTTTTGAGATTTCCAAAGTCTCAAATCACAGTTCTTACTTGATACTGTTTCAAATGAGTCTCTGATTTTACACCAAAAGCACATTACAAAGAATAGAATAGATTCACGAACATGAGAGAATGCTTATGGTCTAAAATGATTTCTTTTAAGCGTGAGATAGAACTGTACTGGATCAACTGTAACCCCTTGGTCTTGGTAAACAAAAAGCAATAACACTAATACATTAGGTAAAGCAATAAAGCAATAACTCAGGACTTTGTCTCTTATGTTTGCAGTGCTGAAATAAAACAACAGCAATATCGGTGATGGAGAAATTGGCTTCCCAGAAATGGGCGCGTCATCAACGCAGGTTGGTGAGCAGATATATTAATTTGAGGGATTAAAGAGTTAATCCACTCCCTCGTGTTCGATGCCATTTTCTGGCACGGAACTGGGCTAAGTCTAACTTAAATAGGGGCCATATATGGTGGCTTGTTCAGACAGGGCAGGGGAACGAGCAGCTGTTGGCTGTGGCGGGATTACCGGTTCATGACAAGGTGCGATGTAATTACGGTGTGGATATTAGGTGATTATTTACCGCAGTTACTGCCAGGAAGTCGGCAGCAATCCCCAAAGCCCAAACCGAAAATAAATACGGGGAGAATGAGCTTTTTCCCCTGGCCTGCAGTCACTGTTCTAACCCCCTAGCTGTGTGTGTGTGTGTGTGTGTGTGTGTTTGTGTAGGTGTGTGTGTGTGCGTGAGTGCGTGTGTGTATGTGCTTGTGTGTAAGTGCGTATGTGTGCGTGCTATCAGTTTGATTAAAAAATATGTATATATTTATTTAGATGCCTATTTATTTATTTATTTATATGTCTATTTAGTTTAGGGGGAAGGCTTATTGAAATGCTTATGGACGGGGACACACACTAAAATTTTAAACGAAAAATATTACAAACATTAAAACACATACTGTACATCAGCCTACTGAAAAACAGATATTTTGTGTCAGAATACTCTTTCAGGAGTGATGGAAGTTAATGATAGAAAATATGGGGTGCTTCATAATTAACAAAAGCCTGCTTTTCAAAATAGGCCTTTTTTTTGTTGCAATTGTGTATACCAGCTGGAATATTAATAAAGCCAAATTTCCCCCTCATTAAGCCATTTCCACAAACCTGACAAGAAACACAAATAAAGAATGCAGCTTATTTCCAACAAAATGAGCAAATAACAAAACAGCCTTGATGAATCAATTAAATCCCTTCATTCTGGAAAAAAAAAAAAAAAAAAGATTGCGCTTGAATTGAATTTTAAAATAAAGCCAATTAGATTAACATATTTAATATAGAGCAGAATAGTGTGGCATGCCAAAGCTAAGTCCCATCAGAGTTTAACTGGATTTTAGTGAAGAGATTATGTACTGCTCATCACAGAAAAAAAGAAAAAAAAACACAATACAATACAAAGCATGGCTAAGGCACATAGGATTTGACATGAAACCAATGTAGATAGTTTTTTTATAAATCGTTGCCCCATTTTAGGGAACCAAATGCAATTGGACAATTGGCTGCTCAGTTGTTTCTTGGTCGGCTGTGTGTGTCACTGCATCATTAGTGCATACACAAGAAAACCAACAAAAGGGCCAGTGTTGATTCCAGGTTGCGGCATTTGAATTAGGAGTCTGTTGCTGTCGTCTTCCAAGATGTGGATGAAAGAAGTTCCAAAGCCAGTAATCCAGGCCAGATGAGGCGAGTATTAACCAGTACCAAAGTGATGGAAAGAGGGAAGTGGGGAAAGAAAGGAGCTGTGATCCAAAGCAGCCACCCTCATCTGTGAGACAGGGTGGAGGTAGTGTTAGGCCTGGGGCATGTATGGCTGCCACTGGACCTGGCTCACTGGTCTTTATAGATGATGTGACTGCTGACAGCAGCAGCAGGATGAATTCTGAAGTGTGTAGATCAAACAGAATGACTCAGAGCTCATTGGATGGCACCTCACCTTGCAGCGAGACAAGTTGAACTGGTGGACTACACAGAGTGGAAACAGGTAAGGACTTGAAGAATGTGTTTCTAGTTGCTGGATGGCGCCTTTGGTTAAAACTGTGCTGTGGTGCATGGATGAGCTCCATGGTCTCAGATTGATTCAGGATTGCGCCAGCGCCGACCTCGTCCAGTAGCTCCATAGTGCGATGCACAATTGCTAAGTGCGTAGCACAGGCTATACGATGGTTCAGTCCGTTTATGTTTTTTTTGACTCCTGAACTGCATGAGAGAGAGAGTGGATGATAATAATCAGGTATAAAAAGTAACATAAACTTTAACAGAAATTATACAGTTAACAGTCATCCGATGAAACATCTTACCTAAGTACGTATATAACATTGGATACCATTGCTAGTTGAAACAGTTCTTTCAAGCTGTTATAACTGCAAAGAAGGAAACTACAAACTGAAATACTCATTAGATATCAAAGCCATTACATAATCCTGTAGAAATGAAGGAATATTTGATTGAAGGGAGCCACATCATCTAGCGAATGTCTTTATTATTTAATTTAATAATATTATTTGTATATATGTGTACCTTGCCATATTATATCTTGCAATTTATATAAAAAATCAAATGCCCAGAAGCAGTATCTTTAATACAAAGTATGGGTTAGTTTTTGGCTTTTGATTGGTTGCTGATTCAATATTTAATCATAAATAATAATAAAATTTTTAAAAATTAAAAACAATTTAAAAGGAAAATAGTTTTAAACTCAGTATGTGTTCTTCTTCTGATGCATGCTGAGACTTTCTCCTTAATTAATACAAACTTTCACCACCCTATTACCACCCCCCCCCCCCCCCCCCCCCCCAACACATACACACACACACACACAGTCTCAGCCAGTATACCCAAACCAGATTGTAAGCCTGTACTTTGAGTAAAATCCAAATTCTTCATGTCTCTGTATTCCATAGGGTTAGACCCCTTTGCCATTTAAACTGAGGTGGGGCATAACTTCAGTTCTCTCCCGCTGACAAAGAGCCAGATGAATGTTTACCTTTGAACCCTTAGAACACTGTTTCCGCTTCAGAGAGGCTCTTGGGCACTTCATCGCAGCTCTCAACCTTGACCCAGGCCCCTCAAGAGCCAATAGCAGGCTTAGCTCAGTCAGAGACGCACTGCCTGCCACGCCCTATAGTCAGAACAGCAGTCACGGGGGTCGGTCCAAGGGCCAAGAATTTCAATTCAAGCTGGCTTTGAACAATTTTGTAAAAAAATGTGTTCGCTGCAAAATGACATGAAAGCATAATCTTTTTATCAAGAGCGCTGCTTTAACAAAAGACAAGGAGATTCCAAATCAAAGCACACACAAAAGGATGTACTCCTAAGCACTCACTAATCTTTCCGCCTGCGACAATGAATGTGATTATGGAGATGTTTGTATTTTCTAACCAAACATTTTGTCATATGTAGATATCAGTTTGCACGATAGTATAAGCATTAAATTATGCAGCAGATTCATTCATTTCCCATATTTCATCCACACACAATATATCGGTGCTAAGATATTCCAAAAGACACTGGCTAAATGCAAATGGACATTGTGCAGTGCAATACACTTTCATCTTCTGTTGAAATTATTGAGCATCCTGATAATAATGTGCTGTCCAAAATACAGAGTCCCTGTATCCAATTTGCCTAGAAAATGCAATCTGGGGCCAGCATTAAAGTGAATGGGAGAAGATCTAGCCAAGGCAATGTCTAGTCTTTTTAAAACGGCCAATCTCCATTTCATGTATTGCCCAGTTTGGAATACCAATTGCAGCTGTAACCTCACACCCACATGATGTTATGAACAAAGCATACATTACATCACACAATAGCAAAGTGTCTGATTGGTGCTGTATTAGAGCAGAGAATCTGATTGGTGCAGCAGTACAACAGGGCACCTGACTGATGTTGTATTACAGCAGAGCATCTGATTGGTGGCGTATTACGGAAGAGCATCTGATTGGTGGTGCAGTATTACAGCAGAGTGTCTGATTGGTGCAGTAATACAGGAGAGCGTCTGATTGGTGCAGTAATACAGGAAAGCATCTGATTGGTGCTGTAATACAGCAGAGCATCTGATTGGTGCAATATTACAGCAGAGCATCTGATTAGTGTTGTAGTAGTTGCAGCTGTACGCCTCTGACATGGCTGCCATGTTGTCCATCAGGAGGACGCAGACTGGCACAGGTCTCCCCTCAACACACGCAGCCAACCAGCACTTCTATTTGCTCTGTGGCCCAGCTGAGCCGCACAGGTGTTGCATCCAGTGATGTAGCTAAGTGGGGGTTTGAACCCCTCCCTCACTGCACACACACACACACACATACAAAAACATCACATTGCATTCATGCAATGAAGAATTTCTTCTAAGCATTCTAAAACTTCTTGTTTCTTCATTGCATGGCAACAGACCAGCCCGCATAGCGAATGTATATACTCTATTACTAACATTATCTTACATTCTGCCTTTCTTTAAACCGTGATCAGTGCATGTGATCTCTCCTGCACTAATATCTAGTCGTTTTATATATGGTCTCATATATTTAGAATGCCAAGATGCACTGAGGTTAGCCAAACATAGCTAACTTCAGGAGCACACCGTTCCGCTGGTTACCTGGTCAAATTTAGCACCACATGCTAAAATCTGATTCATAATTTTTCGCTCCACTGGAGGAGCCTTTGTTCTCTCCTGCACCACGTGTGCTAGGGAAACATACACATGACTGTACACACACGCAATACTCTAGTCCCCCTCCCCACACACACATATATATATATATATATATATATATGCAAAATACAGAGAGTGTGCGTGTGTGTGAGAGAGAGAGGGGCAGAGATATTTTGAACCTAGCTGGGCAAAGTATGCTTTCGGCAGTGAGCGGTTCGTGTCAGTCATTCAAAGCCTCCTGCATTAATTTACATCACATCGGCGTTCATTTGGCACGAGCCATGCAAATAAATCTGTTTTGGATTCTAATTCCACATACTTTGAAAAGGAGAATGGCAGAGGGTGCATTAATTTGATTGAAAACGAACCCTCCTGTAGAAGGTCAAAACAGGAGCAAGATTGTTAATTCAGAGAATTAACTACCCGGCAACTGACCTCTCCGCTTTCATTGGGGATTTCTCAATCATACAAAATGCATGATTAATGTTTCATTGTACGTACAGCCAGGGCCTTTTCACCAAGGATCCACTTTGATCCGGAGGTATCTGTGTTTAATCTCCATGTTATCTAATCAAGCAATGTAAAAACCCACCGTTTTCAACCACAGATATGAATCAAAGATATTTGTTTCAAAATTGATGTGAGTTTGATTAATATGTATTTTCCACCATAATTCCAAAAGCTTATTTTGCGGAACAAAGCCGGATTAGTCGTGTGCAACTTCTGAAACTATGGCTGTGATTATGGTTTATCCTCATTTTTGACTGCGTTCACATACATACATTTTAATGAATTATGTATTGCCATTAAAATATGAAACAATTGCATTTTCTATCCGTCATACATTTAGGTTATCAAATCTGTCAGTTTAACACAGACACTGGTTTCTAAGCTTTTGTTAAATGTATTATATCTGACAGATTTTTGGAGGTAATACTTATCTCCATTCTGTCAAAGCAATTGCTCTGTAAGCTGTTCAGTCAGGGTCAAAAAGAGCATAAATTCCCTCACAAATACAGATATGACTTATGACCTTCTCCTCTACTTACATGTGTGTCAAAGTTCCAGGTCATGGGTCACATCAAATAGCCCAATGTTCAAAATAAATTTTCTAAAAACCTGTTCTCCATTTTTTTCAAACGTGTTTTAAACACAGATAAATTGTATCAGTCTTGGTTGTGTTAAAAAAAAAAAAAAAAAAAAAACACACATTCCAATACCACACACAGATTTAGGTTTGCAATTGTTAGCTAGCAGTTGAAAGATACATTGCTCGCATCTCTGAGACTAATTATGTTGTTGATAGGGCATAACTTAAGATTCAACGGAATCTAAAATTTTACATAGTCTGTTATTTTTGGGAATATGACATAATTATGTGAATATTACGGTTATAAGATGTGTTGTTGCTAGAAAGTTTTCCAGTCGACTAGGATGCAGCCAGGCAAAACCTGAGTCACATCAGGGTTAACCATGTCCGGTTATGTCAAAACATCTCTCAACTTAGTTGTCCACTCCACTAGACATCTACTGTAGATTCTGGCTTTTGCTCACTGGGATGGCTCAACGTCACCAAACACACGGTCGGCTCGTGTGCTGAACAAACATCGCCAGTCAACGTGCGACTTCCGCATCTGCCACAGTGAGTTTAAACTTTTTTTTTTTTTTTTTTTCAAAGCCTGGAGGCAGCTGACTTCAGAGTTTTGGCTCCGAACTGTCCTGGTTGCCATCCCGGATTCTCGCGTGAGACACTGGACTTCCCCCTTCAGCCATCTTTGGAGGTTATGTCCCAGAATGCACCAGTCACTTTATTTTCAGCCCCATCACTAATCATTAGTTTAGAAGAGGAGTATTAGTGAGTGCTTTTTAAATTAAAGTAATGACAGTTTTTTTTTTTTTTTTTTTTAAGGATATGGCAATTTGCGAGGATCAAAGAGGAATGCTGTGAGACTTATTTTCACGAAACTTACATTTGATATAGCCTGGAACGTACATACAACAGTAATGTGCTGGTGTCCTTTGAACTGCTAATGAGCAGGATGAAACATTACCTACGAGTAACACAACAAAGTTCCTCCGCAGCAGAAGTGCCTTTGATTTAATATTTAGAAAATGGGGCCTTTTTGAAGTTTGCGCCTCGTTGGGTCTGATTAAGCTCCACGCAGCCCTGCGTGACCTTCAGCACCAAAGTGAGAAGTTTGAGGGTCCGGCCGCGGTGTCTTGCTGCTCCACACAAGCTGTTTCTGAGCTCGGTTCCATTACATGGGAGGTGGAGCTGGGAGGAAATGGAGAACGATGGGGAACGCTGGAGTCCATGCTCTACCGCTCACAGTAGCATGCAGAGCCCCAGCTCCCTCAGGTAATACTGTTCGTGCGTTTCTGTGTGCGTGTGTGCTTGTGCGTATATGTGTGTGTGTGTGTGGGGGGGGGGGGGGGGGGGGTTCCAGGGAGTTTTATGTTAAATATAAACACAGTTAAACATAGTTATAGATTATTATTTATCTGTCAACTGTCATGTTAGGAAAAAAAAAACACATTGTCCAAAAACACTTTTGTTTAGAGTTCATAGCTGAATTCAGTTTAACCGTGAACAAACCGTCACTAGTTAATAGTTATGTCTTGTGCTGTTCTGAGGCATTGTTTTTTGCTCATGCAATTGAATAGTTCACTGCATCAAAATATAGTAGGCTACAAGAAGGCTTCACAGAATTTATTTGATCACTCCAATAGAATTACATACAGCACAAAGTAGATTTTTCTCAAATATGCTGCCCTTTTTTACTTTTCTCCTTTTAATAAGAAATGTATCTGTGATACCTATTCAAGTATGCAATTAAAGGTTTAAAAATATACCAGATTAATGAAGTGTGTTGAGTTCCGAGCTGCTGTCTGGTTGGCATGGTCTCCAGGAAGCTGCTTTTTCAAACGTCAAGGACAAAAAAAGCTATCTTAAATAGTGGATTACACAGAAAACCATGACTAAGTAGCTATTTATAAGATCCCATTGTGATGTGGATATGATCATATATCTAAGTAAAGTTTACAGTAGAAGCGTAGGTTATTACCTGCTGGGCACCGTAGTGCAAGAACCGTGATGAGTACCAGCTGTGTTGTATTTCAAATGAGATATAATAAATATTGTGCTACATTAGAAAGAATCGTGATGAACAGTTCAAGAGAATTGTGATACCAGCTGTGTTTTATTTAAGACTTGATACAACAGATAATGTGCTACATGAGAAACTATCATTCAATCATAGCTGCACTCACGTCATTAGGGATATAGTTTAAGATCATTCGGGATTTAGGTGCGGTGTGCAATGTGCAGATATGCCACTTCAAGCCAATGCAAGAACTTTTTGGTATTTCCTATTTTGGAATGCCCAATCATACATGTACATCAGCGCTCACTGCTGCAACCTCCAATGTGAAATTGGGAGAGTGCAAACAAGAGCACGCTCTCCCGTCAGACATCATGTGCTTACACATCACGTCCTGTCACACCTAGTTGGGCTCGCATAGATGTTCATCAGAGGAGGATACTTCATACGCAGCTCGACAGATGGGCTTGCAAGCACTTAATTGACCAGCAGGGGTTGCTAGTGAGCAATGAGACGCCATCGTCCTGGCCAAATGAACCCCTCCCATCCGTGGCATAGCGTGACCATTTTTTAAGCAGAGAGATCTCTTTCGCTTAGTGCATTGCCCTAATATGAACGTGGGAAAGGAGCATTTTCCTTGTGCGTGTATCTCGGTTTTGCAGGCATCTTGTTAATCCTGGACGGACTGCGAAGCGTGATAGGTCGCAGCGTGTTCAGACAGCCAATGAAAAGAGGCACCGTGGGGTGTGACAAAGAGGTGAAAAAGAGCTCTCCTTTCTCAGTGAAAGGGATCTTCGGTGAAAAGGCTTGAATAGCATTATTTGTGCACTACATTGCCCATGTTCTGGGCTGACAGGCTTCGGGGCTGGGGTGGGGAGAGCCACACGTGAAGCTCCAAGCCCCAAAAGAGGAGCAGTCAGGTGTCACCTGTGTGATTCTCAATCTGGATGTTCTACCCTGAACGGCAGCTAACTGGTGATTCTACTGCAAGTACGACTGAGGCTGAAAGTGATTAAAGACTGACAAAGACCTAGAAAACAATTATTCTAACCTGATCCAGGTCTAGCTAATGTAGACTGGCTGGGATGTAATTTATGATTTTGCTAGAACTATGACAGGGACCAAGAACAGGACTTTGCTCTGATCTAGCCCTAGCTAGTCATTCTAACCTGACTCAGACCTTGTCAGTAACTCTAACTTTTGACTGAAACTAATCTAGTAAGGCTTCCCTTGACTGGAATCTACACTGCTTGGGAGCATGTCAGTAATTCTGGCCTAGTGATTATGATCCCGGCTGGGGCCAAGCTAGTGGTTCTGTCCCTGACTGAAAATAATACGATTACAATACTAACTGGGACCCAGAGGGCAATTTCATCACCTTTTTTTAATTATAAGCAATTTGCACTGGGAAAAAAAAAAAAAAAAAAAAAAAAAAAAATTGACCGATGATGAGACTGCAGAGGTCCTCCGCATGCCACAGTCGAACCGGGGACCCCGCGAGTCTGCAGTGCCCGCCTCACACTAACCCGCCATTAAGCCCAATGCAATTAGCGCACCGAGGATGATAAGCTGACTCACCCGTGGCATCGACACACTGAAAGCTCCGAGAGCGTCCGTTTAATACACCAAAGGAGTAACACGATTCTCGCCTGTTGATAGTAATTACCACTGCCCGGGTTAACTGGCACCATTCCAGAATTTTAAGAATAATGCTTGTAATAAATGGGGACACACACCAGGGAAGAAGGGTCCTTTCCGTAAGGTCAAAGGATTCCTGCAGCTGGTGAATCACAACCTTTTTAGAGGGATAATCAGATTAATTAGAAACAAAAACAGAGGGTGAGAGAAAGGGAAGTTAACGCTGTTTGTTTTGTCTGGGAAAAAAAACAACTGCTGCGGAAACAGTGATGTCTTTTAAAAGTCCAGACACACACGCGCATGCACACACACACACACACACACACACAGCTCCTCCCCGCAGGCCAATCCGCAGTTGTTGGCCGTCCTGTCATGTCGTGTCCAAATAAATAAATAAAGACAATATGCAATGCATTCTAAACAGCAAGGCAACCTGCATTTTTAGAGTGACCTAGTCAGGTTGAAGTAAACTTCTGCCTCATCACCAGTGGGTGCTCTACACTGCATTACAGGAATTTAGCAGACACTCTAATCCAGAGTGATTTACACAACTTTTTTTTTTTTTTACATAGCATTTACATTTTATACAGCTGGATATATACTTAAACAATGGAAGTTAAGTACCTTGCTCAAGAACACAACGGCAGTGTCCTAACCCGGAATCGGACCCATGACCTTTCGGTTACAAGCACAGTTCCTGACCCACTATGCTGCACTGCCGCCCGGGTTATTAAAATACAAATTTGAATTTTAATAACTATTAAGATTACTATTAAAATTACTGTGGGTTTCATTGCAGAGGACAATTTTACTGTACCAGGATATATTAATATATAAGAATCAATCTTTTTCAGTGTAACCCATTACTCACTTTAATGATTTATCACACAGATAACATAAAACGCCTTAAATTATTAAACTGCGAAGTAGAGATTTCTTAAATGTTGCATGCATCTTTAACTTGATTTTATTTTATTTTATTTTATTTTTTTTGTTTTAAATGTGATCCAGTGTATGGCTGGATAAATCCAGTATATGACTAGTACAATAAAAATATGCAAGGGACTACATGGAGCAAAATGTTGTTGTTTTTTACTGTGGAAATGTCAAATGTATCTGTGTTCATGTATAATGTATAATAAATCACCCCTCCCCCCAAAAAATAAAATAAAATAAATAAATACATAAAGAAGTAACAGCACGCTAGCAGAAATATCCGCTGGGGAGGACACTAAAGCTTTTAAAAGGTGCACTTTAATTACACGAAACAAGGATACTATGCAGCCTGCTGTAAACCTACCCTAATAATTGAATAAACAGGTTGCGCCAGACTGCTATGTGTACATCCGAAATCGCTAAAGTGCCATTTGCCTTTTCCCTCCAGATTTAGCAAATGGTTAATCTCCCGGGGGGGTCTTAAAGGTACAGTGAACCATTTCGCTGATTGGTTCTATAAAGCCACAGTGGGACAGATTCCCTCCCTGGCTCTGCACAGATTTGCCATCAACCACTTAAAAAGTCACCAGCTGTGCACTCGTGATAAATTACACACACTCCTCCTAATATTCAAACCATAACATAAACCAACATGTTTTGAAACTTTATACTTTTAAAATGTATTTGTCTGGTTTTACATGTGAACGTACATTTTTTTCAACAGTATTTAGCTGAGTCTAAAAGAAAAATAAGGTCTGATCTCATGATTATAAACTACAATTGTATATTTTACACAATATACTTCTAGACAATCTCATATGAACTGTGCCAGCGTTGAGTTTAGAGAGAATGTTTTAGTTTTTTTTAATTATTTTTTTTTATGACTTTGATCAGAGGTTGTGAAGTCCAGGGCCCGTGTTCTACAGCTATATTATAAAAAAAATACCAGTTATGCAGTGAGCGTATACTGCAATTTTAGTACAATCATAGTGAACGGATGAGCAACGTGTCCACCCCCCTCCTCCCCATCAACAGAGTAGAGCAAATGTCATGTTTTATTAAATGGGGGGAACCACGAGGGGACGGAAAACTCAGAAACTGCGCAGAGGCCAAGGTGACATTACCGAAGAAAATTCAGATATAATGCCTGTCTGCCTTTATGGCGCTGTCGAATCCGTCGGCCCGGAAATTTAATAGGA